>NW_027442216.1:0-168236 GCF_048569485.1 Anomaloglossus baeobatrachus
ATAGGGTCCCACAGCTGCACCCCATCAGTGTGAGCAGGACTCTTAGGACTCTTAGAAGAGTCAATGCTCTGAGACCATGGGGGGCGCTTAGCCCCCTCTCTTCGTCACTGAGGATGATTTCATTTTTCAGGGATTAGAGAGGGTGGTCCTTGTGGTGGACTGCAGGTATGGAGAGCTGTTGTCATCGTATTAAATAGATAAGAATGATTATATGTATTGTAGAAATGTCTCCTATCATGTTCCCTAATTTTTTATTATGTCCACATCCTGGTCCCCATCTTGGACATCATAACAAACGTGCACTTTTTTGTTTAATTTACACATTGGACCATAGGAAAAATGACACTACAGCTACAGAGGTGACCGTCTGATAGCCCAGCTCGACTATCCATCTCTACTGAAGACCCTTTCAGCTTTTTGAGAGTTGGGTGGAGGACATCATCTCTGAAAATAGGGTCCCACAGCTGCACCCCATCAGTGTGAGCAGGACTCTTAGGACTCTTAGAAGAGTCAATGTTTTGAGACCATGGGGGGCGCTTAGCCCCCTCTCTTCGTCACTGAGGATGATTTCACTTTTCAGGGAATAGTGAGGGTGGTCCTTGTGGTGGACTGCAGTTATGGAGAGCTGTTGTCATCGTATTAGATAGATAAGAATGATTATATGTATTGTAGAAATGTCTCCTATCATGTTCCCTATTTTTTTATTATGTCCACATCCTGGTCCCCATCTTGGAAATCATAACAAACGTGCACTTTTTTGTTTAATTTACACATTGGACCATAGGAAAAATGACACTACAGCTACAGAGGTGACCGTCTGGTAGCCCAGCTCGACTATCCATCTCTACTGAAGACCCTTTCAGCTTTTTGAGAGTTGGGTGGAGGACATCATCTCTTAAAATAGGGTCCCACAGCTGCACCCTATCAGTGTAAGCAGGACTCTTAGGACTCTTAGAAGAGTCAATGCTCTAAAACCATGGGGGGCGCTTAGCCCCCTCTCTTCGTCCCTGAGGATGATTTCATTTTTCAGGGATTAGAGAGGGTGGTCCTTGTGGTGGACTGCAGGTATGGAGAGCTGTTGTCATCGTATTAGATAGATAAGAATGATTATATGTATTGTAGAAATGTCTCCTATCATGTTCCCTAATTTTTTATTATGTCCACATCCTGGTCCCCATCTTGGACATCATAACAAACGTGCACTTTTTTGTTTAATTTACACATTGGACCATAGGAAAAATGACACTACAGCTACAGAGGTGACCGTCTGATAGCCCAGCTCGACTATCCATCTCTACTGAAGACCCTTTCAGCTTTTTGAGAGTTGGGTGGAGGACATCATCTCTGAAAATAGGGTCCCACAGCTGCACCCCATCAGTGTGAGCAGGACTCTTAGGACTCTTAGAAGAGTCAATGCTCTAAAACCATGGGGGGCGCTTAGCCCCCTCTCTTCGTCCCTGAGGATGATTTCATTTTTCAGGGATTAGAGAGGGTGGTCCTTGTGGTGGACTGCAGGTATGGAGAGCTGTTGTCATCGTATTAGATAGATAAGAATGATTATATGTATTGTAGAAATGTCTCCTATCATGTTCCCTAATTTTTTATTATGTCCACATCCTGGTCCCCATCTTGGACATCATAACAAACGTGCACTTTTTTGTTTAATTTACACATTGGACCATAGGAAAAATGACACTACAGCTACAGAGGTGACCGTCTGATAGCCCAGCTCGACTATCCATCTCTACTGAAGACCCTTTCAGCTTTTTGAGAGTTGGGTGGAGGACATCATCTCTGAAAATAGGGTCCCACAGCTGCACCCCATCAGTGTGAGCAGGACTCTTAGGACTCTTAGAAGAGTTAATGCTCTGAGACCATGGGGGCGCTTAGCCCCCTCTCTTCGTCACTGAGGATGATTTCATTTTTCAGGGATTAGAGAGGGTGGTCCTTGTGGTGGACTGCAGGTATGGAGAGCTGTTGTCATCGTATTAGATAGATAAGAATGATTATATGTATTGTAGAAATGTCTCCTATCATGTTCCCTAATTTTTTATTATGTCCACATCCTGGTCCCCATCTTGGACATCATAACAAACGTGCACTTTTTTGTTTAATTTACACATTGGACCATAGGAAAAATGACACTACAGCTACAGAGGTGACCGTCTGATAGCCCAGCTCGACTATCCATCTCTACTGAAGACCCTTTCAGCTTTTTGAGAGTTGGGTGGAGGACATCATCTCTGAAAATAGGGTCCCACAGCTGCACCCCATCAGTGTGAGCAGGACTCTTAGGACTCTTAGAAGAGTCAATGCTCTGAGACCATTGGGGGCACTTAGCCCCCTCTCTTCATCACTGAGGATGATTTCATTTTTCAGGGATTAGAGAGGGTGGTCCTTGTGGTGGACTGCAGGTATGGAGAGCTGTTGTCATCGTATTAGATAGATAAGAATGATTATATGTATTGTAGAAATGTCTCCTATCATGTTCCCTAATTTTTTATTATGTCCACATCCTGGTCCCCATCTTGGACATCATAACAAACGTGCACTTTTTTGTTTAATTTACACATTGGACCATAGGGAAAATGAAACTACAGCTACAGAGGTGACCGTCTGATAGCCCAGCTCGACTATGCATCTCTACTGAAGACCCTTTCAGCTTTTTGAGAGTTGGGTGGAGGACATCATCTCTGAAAATAGGGTCCCACAGCTGCACCCCATCAGTGTGAGCAGGACTCTTAGGACTCCTAGACCCTTTCAGCTTTTTGAGAGTTGGGTGGAGGACATCATCTCTGAAAATAGGGTCCCACAGCTGCACCCCATCAGTGTGAGCAGGACTCTTAGGACTCTTAGAAGAGTCAATGCTCTGAGACCATTGGGGGCACTTAGCCCCCTCTCTTCATCACTGAGGATGATTTCATTTTTCAGGGATTAGAGAGGGTGGTCCTTGTGGTGGACTGCAGATATGGAGAGCTGTTATCATCGTATTAGATAGATAAGAATGATTATATGTATTGTAGAAATGTCTCCTATCATGTTCCCTAATTTTTTATTATGTCCACATCCTGGTCCCCATCTTGGACATCATAACAAACGTGCACTTTTTTGTTTAATTTACACATTGGACCATAGGAAAAATGACACTACAGCTACAGAGGTGACCGTCTGATAGCCCAGCTCGACTATCCATCTCTACTGAAGACCCTTTCAGCTTTTTGAGAGTTGGGTGGAGGACATCATCTCTGAAAATAGGGTCCCACAGCTGCACCCCATCAGTGTGAGCAGGACTCTTAGGACTCTTAGAAGAGTCACTGCTCTGAGACCATGGGGGGCGCTTAGCCCCCTCTCTTCGTCACTGAGGATGATTTCATTTTTCAGGGATTAGAGAGGGTGGTCCTTGTAGTGGACTGCAGGTATGGAGAGCTGTTGTCATCGTATTAAATAGATAAGAATGATTATATGTATTGTAGAAATGTCTCCTATCATGTTCCCTAATTTTTTATTATGTCCACATCCTGGTCCCCATCTTGGACATCATAACAAACGTGCACTTTTTTGTTTAATTTACACATTGGACCATAGGAAAAATGACACTACAGCTACAGAGGTGACCGTCTGATAGCCCAGCTCGACTATCCATCTCTACTGAAGACCCTTTCAGCTTTTTGAGAGTTGGGTGGAGAACATCATCTCTGAAAATAGGGTCCCACAGCTGCACCCCATCAGTGTGAGCAGGACTCTTAGGACTCTTAGAAGAGTCAATGCTCTGAGACCATGGGGGGCGCTTAGCCCCCTCTCCTCGTCACTGAGGATGATTTCACTTTTTAGGGAATAGAGAGGGTGGTCCTTGTGGTGGACTGCAGGTATGGAGAGCTGTTGTCATCGTATTAGATAGATAAGAATGATTATATGTATTGTAGAAATGTCTCCTATCATGTTCCCTATTTTTTTATTATGTCCACATCCTGGTCCCCATCTTGGAAATCATAACAAACGTGCACTTTTTTGTTTAATTTACAAATTGGACCATAGGAAAAATGACACTACAGCTACAGAGGTGACCGTCTGATAGCCCAGCTCGACTATCCATCTCTACTGAAGACCCTTTCAGCTTTTTGAGAGTTGGGTGGAGGACATCATCTCTGAAAATAGGGTCCCACAGCTGCACCCCATCAGAGTGAGCAGGAATCTTAGGACTCTTAGAAGAGTCAATGCTCTGAGACCATGGGGGGCGCTTAGCCCCCTCTCTTCGTCACTGAGGATGATTTCATTTTTCAGGGATTAGAGAGAGTGGTCCTTGTGGTGGACTGCAGGTATGGAGAGCTGTTGTGATCGTATTAGATAGATAAGAATGATTATATGTATTGTAGAAATGTCTTCAGTAGAGATGGATAGTCGAGCTGGGCTATCAGACGGTCACCTCTGTAGCTGTAGTGTCATTTTTCCTATGGTACAATGTGTAAATTAAACAAAAAAGTGCACGTTTGTTATGATGTCCAAGATGGGGACCAGGATGTGGACATAATAAAAAATTAGGGAACATGATAGGAGACATTTCTACAATACATATAATCATTCTTATCTATCTAATACGATGACAACAGCTCTCCATACCTGCAGTCCACCACAAGGACCACCCTCTCTAATCCCTGAAAAATGAAATCATCCTCAGTGACGAAGAGAGGGGGCTAAGCGCCCCCATGGTCTCAGAGCATTAACTCTTCTAAGAGTCCTAAGGGCATTTCGCGCATAAATGAAATGATCACATTTTTCTCCAAAACTATAACAGATGCAAGCTTGTCCTGTTTGGTGGAGATAATATTTAATAAAATAAGTAGAAACCTACTAAAAGTTTTGTTTGTTTATATTGCAATCCTGAGATAATCGTCTCCATGCTCCAAATCCATTTTAAAGCCATTTCAAAGGCATTTCACGCATAAATGAAATGATCACATTTTTCTCCAAAACTATAACACATGCAAGCTTGTCCTGTTTGGTGGAGATGATATTTAATAAAATAAGTAGAAATCCACTAAAAGTTTTGTTTGGTTATCTTGCAATCCCAAGATAATCGTCTCCATGCTCCAAATCCATTTTAAAGCCATTTTTAAGGCATTTCGCGCATAAATGAAATGATCACATTTTTCTCCAAAACTATAACAGATGCAAGCTTGTCCTGTTTGGTGGAGATAATATTTAATAAAATAAGTAGAAATCTACTAAAAGTTTTGTTTGTTTATATTGCCATCCTGAGATAATCGTCTCCATGCTCCAAATCCATTTTAAAGCCATTTCAAAGGCATTTTGCGCATAAATGAAATGATCACATTTTTCTCCAAAACTATAACACATGCAAGCTTGTCCTGTTTGGTGGAGATGATATTTGGTAAAATAAGTAGAAATCCACTAAAAGTTTTGTTTGGTTATCTTGCAATCCCGAGATAATCGTCTCCATGCTCCAAATCTATTTTAAAGCCATTTCAAAGGCATTGTGCGCATAAATGAAATGATCACATTTTTCTCCAAAACTATAACAGATGCAAGCTTGTCCTGTTTGGTGGGGATAATATTTAATAAAATAAGTAGAAATCCACTAAAAGTTTTGTTTGGTTATCTTGCAATCCCGAGATAATCGTCTCCATGCTCCAAATCCATTTTAAAGCCATTTTTAAGGCATTTCGCGCATAAATGAAATGATCACATTTTTCTCCAAAACTATAACAGATGGAAGCTCGTCCTGTTTGGAGGGGATAATATTTAATAAAATAAGTAGAAATCCACTAAAAGTTTTGTTTGGTTATATTGCAATCCCGAGATAATCGTCTCCATGCTTCAAATCCATTTAAAAGCCATTTTGAAGGCATTTCACGCATAAATGAAATGATCACATTTTTCTTCAAAACTAAAACAGATGCAAGCTTGTCCTGTTTGGTAGAGATGATATTTAATAAAATATGTAGAAATCCACTAAAAGTTTTGTTTGGTTATCTTGCAATCCCGAGATAATCGTCTCCATGCTTCAAAACTATTTTAAAGCCATTTTTAAGGCATTTCGCGCATACATGAAATGATCACATTTTTCTCCAAAACTATAACAGATGCAAGCTTGTCCTGTTTGGTGGAGATAATATTTAATAAAATAAGTAGAAACCTACTAAAAGTTTTGTTTGGCGCCCCCCATGGTTTTAGAGCATTGACTCTTCTAAGAGTCCTAAGAGTCCTGCTTACACTGATGGGGTGCAGCTGTGGGACCCTATTTTAAGAGATGATGTCCTCCACCCAACTCTCAAAAAGCTGAAAGGGTCTTCAGTAGAGATGGATAGTCGAGCTGGGCTATCAGACGGTCACCTCTGTAGCTGTAGTGTCATTTTTCCTATGGTCCAATGTGTAAATTAAACAAAAAAGTGCACGTTTGTTATGATGTCCAAGATGGGGACCAGGATGTGGACATAATAAAAAATTAGGGAACATGATAGGAGACATTTCTACAATACATATAATCATTCTTATCTATCTAATACGATCACAACAGCTCTCCATTCCTGCAGTCCACCACAAGGACCACTCTCTCTAATCCCTGAAAAATGAAATCATCCTCAGTGACGAAGAGAGGGGGCTAAGCGCCCCCCATGGTCTCAGAGCATTGACTCTTCTAAGAGTCCTAAGAGTCCTGCTCACACTGATGGGGTGCAGCTGTGGGACCCTATTTTCAGAGATGATGTCCTCCACCCAACTCTCAAAAAGCTGAAAGGGTCTTCAGTAGAGATGGATAGTCGAGCTGGGCTATCAGACGGTCACCTCTGTAGCTGTAGTGTCATTTTTCCTATGGTCCAATGTGTAAATTAAACAAAAAAGTGCACGTTTGTTATGATTTCCAAGATGGGGACCAGGATGTGGACATAATAAAAAAATAGGGAACATGATAGGAGACATTTCTACAATACATATAATTATTCTTATCTATCTAATACGATGACAACAGCTCTCCATACCTGCAGTCCACCACAAGGACCACCCTCTCTAATCCCTGAAAAATGAAATCATCCTCAGTGACGAAGAGAGGGGGCTAAGCGCACCCCATGGTCTCAAAACATTGACTCTTCTAAGAGTCCTAAGAGTCCTGCTCACACTGATGGGGTGCAGCTGTGGGACCCTATTTTCAGAGATGATGTCCTCCACCCAACTCTCAAAAAGCTGAAAGGGTCTTCAGTAGAGATGGATAGTCGAGCTGGGCTATCAGACGGTCACCTCTGTAGCTGTAGTGTCATTTTTCCTATGGTCCAATGTGTAAATTAAACAAAAAAGTGCACGTTTGTTATGATTTCCAAGATGGGGACCAGGATGTGGACATAATAAAAAAATAGGGAACATGATAGGAGACATTTCTACAATACATATAATCATTCTTATCTATCTAATACGATGACAACAGCTCTCCATACCTTCAGTCCACCACAAGGACCACCCTCTCTATTCCCTGAAAAGTGAAATCATCCTCAGTGACGAAGAGAGGGGGCTAAGCGCCCCCCATGGTCTCAGAGCATTGACTCTTCTAAGAGTCCTAAGAGTCCTGCTCACACTGATGGGGTGCAGCTGTGGGACCCTATTTTCAGAGATGATGTTCTCCACCAAACTCTCAAAAAGCTGAAAGGGTCTTCAGTAGAGATGGATAGTCGAGCTGGGCTATCAGACGGTCACCTCTGTACCTGTAGTGTCATTTTTCCTATGGTCCAAAGTGTAAATTAAACAAAAAAGTGCACGTTTGTTATGATGTCCAAGATGGGGACCAGGATGTGGACATAATAAAAAATTAGGGAACATGATAGGAGACATTTCTACAATACATATAATCATTCTTATCTATTTAATACGATGACAACAGCTCTCCATACCTGCAGTCCACCACAAGGACCACCCTCTCTAATCCCTGAAAAATGAAATCATCCTTAGTGATGAAGAGAGGGGGCTAAACGCCCCCCATGGTCTCAGAGCATTGACTCTTCTAAGAGTCCTAAGAGTCCTGCTCACACTGATGGGGTGCAGCTGTGGGACCCTATTTTCAGAGATGATGTCCTCCACCCAACTCTCAAAAAGCTGAAAGGGTCTTCAGTAGAGATGGATTGTCGAGCTGGGCTATCAGACGGTCACCTCTGTAGTTGTAGTGTCATTTTTCCTATGGTCCAATGTGTAAATTAAACAAAAAAGTGCACGTTTGTTATGATGTCCAAGATGGGGACCAGGATGTGGACATAATAAAAAATTAGGGAACATGATAGGAGACATTTCTACAATACATATAATCATTCTTATCTATCTAATACGATAACAGCTCTCCATACCTGCAGTCCACCACAAGGACCACCCTCTCTAATCCCTGAAAAATGAAATCATCCTCAGTGACGAAGAGAGGGGGCTAAGTGCCCCCAATGGTCTCAGAGCATTGACTCTTCTAAGAGTCCTAAGAGTCCTGCTCACACTGATGGGGTGCAGCTGTGGGACCCTATTTTCAGAGATGATGTCCTCCACCCAACTCTCAAAAAGCTGAAAGGGTCTTCAGTAGAGATGGATAGTCGAGCTGGGCTATCAGACGGTCACCTCTGTAGCTGTAGTGTCATTTTTCCTATGGTCCAATGTGTAAATTAAACAAAAAAGTGCACGTTTGTTATGATGTCCAAGATGGGGACCAGGATGTGGACATAATAAAAAATTAGGGAACATGATAGGAGACATTTCTACAATACATATAATCATTCTTATCTATCTAATACGATGACAACAGCTCTCCATACCTGCAGTCCACCACAAGGACCACCCTCTCTAATCCCTGAAAAATGAAATCATCCTCAGTGACGAAGAGAGGGGGCCAAGCGCCCCCCATGGTACCAGAGCATTGACTCTTCTAAGAGTCCTAAGAGTCCTGCTCACACTGATGGGGTTAAGCTGTGGGACCCTATTTTCAGAGATGATGTCCTCCACCAGACTCTCAAAAAGCTGAAAGGGTCTTCAGTAGAGATGGATAGTCGAGCTGGGCTATCAGACGGTCACCTATGTAGCTGTAGTGTCATTTTTCCTATGGTCCAATGTGTAAATTAAACAAAAAAGTGCACGTTTGTTATGATGTCCAAGATGGGGACCAGGATGTGGACATAATAAAAAATTAGGGAACATGATAGGAGACATTTCTACAATACATATAATCATTCTTATCTATCTAATACGATGACAACAGCTCTCCATACCTGCAGTCCACCACAAGGACCACCCTCTCTAATCCCTGAAAAATGAAATCATCCTCAGTGACGAAGAGAGGGGGCTAAGTGCCCCCAATGGTCTCAGAGCATTGACTCTTCTAAGAGTCCTAAGAGTCCTGCTCACACTGATGGGGTGCAGCTGTGGGACCCTATTTTCAGAGATGATGTCCTCCACCCAACTCTCAAAAAGCTGAAAGGGTCTTCAGTAGAGATGGATAGTCGAGCTGGGCTATCAGACGGTCACCTCTGTAGCTGTAGTGTCATTTTTCCTATGGTCCAATGTGTAAATTAAACAAAAAAGTGCACGTTTGTTATGATGTCCAAGATGGGGACCAGGATGTGGACATAATAAAAAATTAGGGAACATGATAGGAGACATTTCTACAATACATATAATCATTCTTATCTATCTAATACGATGACAACAGCTCTCCATACCTGCAGTCCACCACAAGGACCACCCTCTCTAATCCCTGAAAAATGAAATCATCCTCAGTGACGAAGAGAGGGGGCTAAGCGCCCCCATGGTCTCAGAGCATTAACTCTTCTAAGAGTCCTAAGAGTCCTGCTCACACTGATGGGGTGCAGCTGTGGGACCCTATTTTCAGAGATGATGTCCTCCACCCAACTCTCAAAAAGCTGAAAGGGTCTTCAGTAGAGATGGATAGTCGAGCTAGGCTATCAGACGGTCACCTCTGTAGCTGTAGTGTCATTTTTCCTATGGTCCAATGTGTAAATTAAACAAAAAAGTGCACGTTTGTTATGATGTCCAAGATGGGGACCAGGATGTGGACATAATAAAAAATTAGGGAACATGATAGGAGACATTTCTACAATACATATAATCATTCTTATCTATCTAATACGATGACAACAGCTCTCCATACCTGCAGTCCACCACAAGGACCACCCTCTCTAATCCCTGAAAAATGAAATCATCCTCAGTGACGAAGAGAGGGGGCCAAGCGCCCCCCATGGTACCAGAGCATTGACTCTTCTAAGAGTCCTAAGAGTCCTGCTCACACTGATGGGGTGAAGCTGTGGGACCCTATTTTCAGAGATGATGTCCTCCACCCGACTCTCAAAAAGCTGAAAGGGTCTTCAGTAGAGATGGATAGTCGAGCTGGGCTATCAGACGGTCACCTCTGTAGCTGTAGTGTCATTTTTCCTATGGTCCAATGTGTAAATTAAACAAAAAAGTGCACGTTTGTTATGATGTCCAAGATGGGGACCAGGATGTGGACATAATAAGAAATTAGGGAACATGATAAGAGACATTTCTACAATACATATAATCATTCTTATCTATCTAATACGATGACAACAGCTCTCCATACCTGCAGTCCACCACAAGGACCACCCTCTCTAATCCCTGAAAAATGAAATCATCCTCAGTGACGAAGAGAGGGGGCTAAGTGCCCCCAATGGTCTCAGAGCATTGACTCTTCTAAGAGTCCTAAGAGTCCTGCTCACACTGATGGGGTGCAGCTGTGGGACCCTATTTTCAGAGATGATGTCCTCCACCCAACTCTCAAAAAGCTGAAAGGGTCTTCAGTAGAGATGGATAGTCGAGCTGGGCTATCAGACGGTCACCTCTGTAGCTGTAGTGTCATTTTTCCTATGGTCCAATGTGTAAATTAAACAAAAAAGTGCACGTTTGTTATGATGTCCAAGATGGGGACCAGGATGTGGACATAATAAAAAATTAGGGAACATGATAGGAGACATTTCTACAATACATATAATCATTCTTATCTATCTAATACGATGACAACAGCTCTCCATACCTGCAGTCCACCACAAGGACCACCCTCTCTAATCCCTGAAAAATGAAATCATCCTCAGTGACGAAGAGAGGGGGCTAAGCGCCCCCATGGTCTCAGAGCATTAACTCTTCTAAGAGTCCTAAGAGTCCTGCTCACACTGATGGGGTGCAGCTGTGGGACCCTATTTTCAGAGATGATGTCCTCCACCCAACTCTCAAAAAGCTGAAAGGGTCTTCAGTAGAGATGGATAGTCGAGCTAGGCTATCAGACGGTCACCTCTGTAGCTGTAGTGTCATTTTTCCTATGGTCCAATGTGTAAATTAAACAAAAAAGTGCACGTTTGTTATGATGTCCAAGATGGGGACCAGGATGTGGACATAATAAAAAATTAGGGAACATGATAGGAGACATTTCTACAATACATATAATCATTCTTATCTATCTAATACGATGACAACAGCTCTCCATACCTGCAGTCCACCACAAGGACCACCCTCTCTAATCCCTGAAAAATGAAATCATCCTCAGTGACGAAGAGAGGGGGCCAAGCGCCCCCCATGGTACCAGAGCATTGACTCTTCTAAGAGTCCTAAGAGTCCTGCTCACACTGATGGGGTGAAGCTGTGGGACCCTATTTTCAGAGATGATGTCCTCCACCCGACTCTCAAAAAGCTGAAAGGGTCTTCAGTAGAGATGGATAGTCGAGCTGGGCTATCAGACGGTCACCTCTGTAGCTGTAGTGTCATTTTTCCTATGGTCCAATGTGTAAATTAAACAAAAAAGTGCACGTTTGTTATGATGTCCAAGATGGGGACCAGGATGTGGACATAATAAGAAATTAGGGAACATGATAAGAGACATTTCTACAATACATATAATCATTCTTATCTATCTAATACGATGACAACAGCTCTCCATACCTGCAGTCCACCACAAGGACCACCCTCTCTAATCCCTGAAAAATGAAATCATCCTCAGTGACGAAGAGAGGGGGCTAAGTGCCCCCAATGGTCTCAGAGCATTGACTCTTCTAAGAGTCCTAAGAGTCCTGCTCACACTGATGGGGTGAAGCTGTGGGACCCTATTTTCAGAGATGATGTCCTCCACCCAACTCTCAAAAAGCTGAAAGGGTCTTCAGTAGAGATGGATAGTCGAGCTGGGCTATCAGACGGTCACCTCTGTAGCTGTAGTGTCATTTTTCCTATGGTCCAATGTGTAAATTAAACAAAAAAGTGCACGTTTGTTATGATGTTCAAGATGGGGACCAGGATGTGGACATAATAAAAAATTAGGGAACATGATAGGAGACATTTCTACAATACATATAATCATTCTTATCTATCTAATACGATGACAACAGCTCTCCATACCTGCAGTCCACCACAAGGACCACCCTCTCTAATCCCTGAAAAATGAAATCATCCTCAGTGACGAAGAGAGGGGGCTAAGCGCCCCCATGGTCTCAGAGCATTAACTCTTCTAAGAGTCCTAAGAGTCCTGCTCACACTGATGGGGTGCAGCTGTGGGACCCTATTTTCAGAGATGATGTCCTCCACCCAACTCTCAAAAAGCTGAAAGGGTCTTCAGTAGAGATGGATAGTCGAGCTGGGCTATCAGACGGTCACCTCTGTAGCTGTAGTGTCATTTTTCCTATGGTCCAATGTGTAAATTAAACAAAAAAGTGCACGTTTGTTATGATGTCCAAGATGGGGACCAGGATGTGGACATAATAAAAAATTAGGGAACATGATAGGAGACATTTCTACAATACATATAATCATTCTTATCTATCTAATACGATGACAACAGCTCTCCATACCTGCAGTCCACCACAAGGACCACCCTCTCTAATCCCTGAAAAATGAAATCATCCTCAGTGACGAAGAGAGGGGGCCAAGCGCCCCCCATGGTACCAGAGCATTGACTCTTCTAAGAGTCCTAAGAGTCCTGCTCACACTGATGGGGTGAAGCTGTGGGACCCTATTTTCAGAGATGATGTCCTCCACCCAACTCTCAAAAAGCTGAAAGGGTCTTCAGTAGAGATGGATAGTCGAGCTGGGCTATCAGACGGTCACCTCTGTAGCTGTAGTGTCATTTTTCCTATGGTCCAATGTGTAAATTAAACAAAAAAGTGCACGTTTGTTATGATGTCCAAGATGGGGACCAGGATGTGGACATAATAAGAAATTAGGGAACATGATAGGAGACATTTCTACAATACATATAATCATTCTTATCTATCTAATACGATCACAACAGCTCTCCATACCTGCAGTCCACCACAAGGACCACTCTCTCTAATCCCTGAAAAATTAAATCATCCTCAGTGACGAAGAGAGGGGGCTAAGCGCCCCCCATGGTCTCAGAGCATTGACTCTTCTAAGAGTCCTAAGATTCCTGCTCACACTGATGGGGTGCAGCTGTGGGACCCTATTTTCAGAGATGATGTCCTCCACCCAACTCTCAAAAAGCTGAAAGGGTCTTCAGTAGAGATGGATAGTCGAGCTGGGCTATCAGACGGTCACCTCTGTAGCTGTAGTGTCATTTTTCCTATGGTCCAATGTGTAAATTAAACAAAAAAGTGCACGTTTGTTATGATTTCCAAGATGGGGACCAGGATGTGGACATAATAAAAAAATAGGGAACATGATAGGAGACATTTCTACAATACATATAATCATTCTTATCTATCTAATACGATGACAACAGCTCTCCATACCTGCAGTCCACCACAAGGACCACCCTCTCTAATCCCTGAAAAATGAAATCATCCTCAGTGACGAAGAGAGGGGGCCAAGCGCCCCCCATGGTACCAGAGCATTGACTCTTCTAAGAGTCCTAAGAGTCCTGCTCACACTGATGGGGTGAAGCTGTGGGACCCTATTTTCAGAGATGATGTCCTCCACCCGACTCTCAAAAAGCTGAAAGGGTCTTCAGTAGAGATGGATAGTCGAGCTGGGCTATCAGACGGTCACCTATGTAGCTGTAGTGTCATTTTTCCTATGGTCCAATGTGTAAATTAAACAAAAAAGTGCACGTTTGTTATGATGTCCAAGATGGGGACCAGGATGTGGACATAATAAAAAATTAGGGAACATGATAGGAGACATTTCTACAATACATATAATCATTCTTATCTATCTAATACGATGACAACAGCTCTCCATACCTGCAGTCCACCACAAGGACCACCCTCTCTAATCCCTGAAAAATGAAATCATCCTCAGTGACGAAGAGAGGGGGCTAAGTGCCCCCAATGGTCTCAGAGCATTGACTCTTCTAAGAGTCCTAAGAGTCCTGCTCACACTGATGGGGTGCAGCTGTGGGACCCTATTTTCAGAGATGATGTCCTCCACCCAACTCTCAAAAAGCTGAAAGGGTCTTCAGTAGAGATGGATAGTCGAGCTGGGCTATCAGACGGTCACCTCTGTAGCTGTAGTGTCATTTTTCCTATGGTCCAATGTGTAAATTAAACAAAAAAGTGCACGTTTGTTATGATGTCCAAGATGGGGACCAGGATGTGGACATAATAAAAAATTAGGGAACATGATAGGAGACATTTCTACAATACATATAATCATTCTTATCTATCTAATACGATGACAACAGCTCTCCATACCTGCAGTCCACCACAAGGACCACCCTCTCTAATCCCTGAAAAATGAAATCATCCTCAGTGACGAAGAGAGGGGGCTAAGCGCCCCCATGGTCTCAGAGCATTAACTCTTCTAAGAGTCCTAAGAGTCCTGCTCACACTGATGGGGTGCAGCTGTGGGACCCTATTTTCAGAGATGATGTCCTCCACCCAACTCTCAAAAAGCTGAAAGGGTCTTCAGTAGAGATGGATAGTCGAGCTAGGCTATCAGACGGTCACCTCTGTAGCTGTAGTGTCATTTTTCCTATGGTCCAATGTGTAAATTAAACAAAAAAGTGCACGTTTGTTATGATGTCCAAGATGGGGACCAGGATGTGGACATAATAAAAAATTAGGGAACATGATAGGAGACATTTCTACAATACATATAATCATTCTTATCTATCTAATACGATGACAACAGCTCTCCATACCTGCAGTCCACCACAAGGACCACCCTCTCTAATCCCTGAAAAATGAAATCATCCTCAGTGACGAAGAGAGGGGGCCAAGCGCCCCCCATGGTACCAGAGCATTGACTCTTCTAAGAGTCCTAAGAGTCCTGCTCACACTGATGGGGTGAAGCTGTGGGACCCTATTTTCAGAGATGATGTCCTCCACCCGACTCACAAAAAGCTGAAAGGGTCTTCAGTAGAGATGGATAGTCGAGCTGGGCTATCAGACGGTCACCTCTGTAGCTGTAGTGTCATTTTTCCTATGGTCCAATGTGTAAATTAAACAAAAAAGTGCACGTTTGTTATGATGTCCAAGAAGGGGACCAGGATGTGGACATAATAAGAAATTAGGGAACATGATAGGAGACATTTCTACAATACATATAATCATTCTTATCTATCTAATACGATGACAACAGCTCTCCATACCTGCAGTCCACCACAAGGACCACCCTCTCTAATCCCTGAAAAATGAAATCATCCTCAGTGACGAAGAGAGGGGGCTAAGTGCCCCCAATGGTCTCAGAGCATTGACTCTTCTAAGAGTCCTAAGAGTCCTGCTCACACTGATGGGGTGAAGCTGTGGGACCCTATTTTCAGAGATGATGTCCTCCACCCAACTCTCAAAAAGCTGAAAGGGTCTTCAGTAGAGATGGATAGTCGAGCTGGGCTATCAGACGGTCACCTCTGTAGCTGTAGTGTCATTTTTCCTATGGTCCAATGTGTAAATTAAACAAAAAAGTGCACGTTTGTTATGATGTTCAAGATGGGGACCAGGATGTGGACATAATAAAAAATTAGGGAACATGATAGGAGACATTTCTACAATACATATAATCATTCTTATCTATCTAATACGATGACAACAGCTCTCCATACCTGCAGTCCACCACAAGGACCACCCTCTCTAATCCCTGAAAAATGAAATCATCCTCAGTGACGAAGAGAGGGGGCTAAGCGCCCCCATGGTCTCAGAGCATTAACTCTTCTAAGAGTCCTAAGAGTCCTGCTCACACTGATGGGGTGCAGCTGTGGGACCCTATTTTCAGAGATGATGTCCTCCACCCAACTCTCAAAAAGCTGAAAGGGTCTTCAGTAGAGATGGATAGTCGAGCTGGGCTATCAGACGGTCACCTCTGTAGCTGTAGTGTCATTTTTCCTATGGTCCAATGTGTAAATTAAACAAAAAAGTGCACGTTTGTTATGATGTCCAAGATGGGGACCAGGATGTGGACATAATAAAAAATTAGGGAACATGATAGGAGACATTTCTACAATACATATAATCATTCTTATCTATCTAATACGATGACAACAGCTCTCCATACCTGCAGTCCACCACAAGGACCACCCTCTCTAATCCCTGAAAAATGAAATCATCCTCAGTGACGAAGAGAGGGGGCCAAGCGCCCCCCATGGTACCAGAGCATTGACTCTTCTAAGAGTCCTAAGAGTCCTGCTCACACTGATGGGGTGAAGCTGTGGGACCCTATTTTCAGAGATGATGTCCTCCACCCAACTCTCAAAAAGCTGAAAGGGTCTTCAGTAGAGATGGATAGTCGAGCTGGGCTATCAGACGGTCACCTCTGTAGCTGTAGTGTCATTTTTCCTATGGTCCAATGTGTAAATTAAACAAAAAAGTGCACGTTTGTTATGATGTCCAAGATGGGGACCAGGATGTGGACATAATAAGAAATTAGGGAACATGATAGGAGACATTTCTACAATACATATAATCATTCTTATCTATCTAATACGATCACAACAGCTCTCCATACCTGCAGTCCACCACAAGGACCACTCTCTCTAATCCCTGAAAAATTAAATCATCCTCAGTGACGAAGAGAGGGGGCTAAGCGCCCCCCATGGTCTCAAAGCATTGACTCTTCTAAGAGTCCTAAGATTCCTGCTCACACTGATGGGGTGCAGCTGTGGGACCCTATTTTCAGAGATGATGTCCTCCACCCAACTCTCAAAAAGCTGAAAGGGTCTTCAGTAGAGATGGATAGTCGAGCTGGGCTATCAGACGGTCACCTCTGTAGCTGTAGTGTCATTTTTCCTATGGTCCAATGTGTAAATTAAACAAAAAAGTGCACGTTTGTTATGATTTCCAAGATGGGGACCAGGATGTGGACATAATAAAAAATTAGGGAACATGATAGGAGACATTTCTACAATACATATAATCATTCTTATCTATTTAATACGATGACAACAGCTCTCCATACCTGCAGTCCACCACAAGGACCACCCTCTCTAATCCCTGAAAAATGAAATCATCCTCAGTGACGAAGAGTGGGGGCTAAGCGCCCCCCATGGTCTCAGAGCATTGACTCTTCTAAGAGTCCTAAGAGTCCTGCTCACACTGATGGGGTGCAGCTGTGGGACCCTATTTTCAGAGATGATGTCCTCCACCCAACTCTCAAAAAGCTGAAAGG
Organism: Anomaloglossus baeobatrachus; assembly: GCF_048569485.1. Classification (NCBI taxonomy): domain Eukaryota; kingdom Metazoa; phylum Chordata; class Amphibia; order Anura; family Aromobatidae; genus Anomaloglossus; species Anomaloglossus baeobatrachus. The sequence continues at coordinate 17,548 of NW_027442216.1, forward strand.
GTCTTCAGTAGAGATGGATAGTCGAGCTGGGCTATCAGACGGTCACCTCTGTAGCTGTAGTTTCATTTTTCCTATGGTCCAATGTGTAAATTAAACAAAAAAGTGCACGTTTGTTATGATGTCCAAGATGGGGACCAGGATGTGGACATAATAAAAAATTAGGGAACATGATAGGAGACATTTCTACAATACATATAATCATTCTTATCTATCTAATACGATGACAACAGCTCTCCATACCTGCAGTCCACCACAAGGACCACCCTCTCTAATCCCTGAAAAATGAAATCATCCTCAGTGATGAAGAGAGGGGGCTAAGTGCCCCCAATGGTCTCAGAGCATTGACTCTTCTAAGAGTCCTAAGAGTCCTGCTCACACTGATGGGGTGCAGCTGTGGGACCCTATTTTCAGAGATGATGTCCTCCACCCAACTCTCAAAAAGCTGAAAGGGTCTTCAGTAGAGATGGATAGTCGAGCTGGGCTATCAGACGGTCACCTCTGTAGCTGTAGTGTCATTTTTCCTATGGTCCAATGTGTAAATTAAACAAAAAAGTGCACGTTTGTTATGATGTTCAAGATGGGGACCAGGATGTGGACATAATAAAAAATTAGGGAACATGATAGGAGACATTTCTACAATACATATAATCATTCTTATCTATCTAATACGATCACAACAGCTCTCCATACCTGCAGTCCACCACAAGGACCACTCTCTCTAATCCCTGAAAAATGAAATCATCCTCAGTGACGAAGAGAGGGGGCTAAGCGCCCCCCATGGTCTCAGAGCATTGACTCTTCTAAGAGTCCTAAGATTCCTGCTCACACTGATGGGGTGCAGCTGTGGGACCCTATTTTCAGAGATGATGTCCTCCACCCAACTCTCAAAAAGCTGAAAGGGTCTTCAGTAGAGATGGATAGTCGAGCTGGGCTATCAGACGGTCACCTCTGTAGCTGTAGTGTCATTTTTCCTATGGTCCAATGTGTAAATTAAACAAAAAAGTGCACGTTTGTTATGATTTCCAAGATGGGGACCAGGATGTGGACATAATAAAAAAATAGGGAACATGATAGGAGACATTTCTACAATACATATAATCATTCTTATCTATCTAATACGATGACAACAGCTCTCCATACCTGCAGTCCACCACAAGGACCACCCTCTCTATTCCCTGAAAAGTGAAATCATCCTCAGTGACGAATGTGGCGCCCCTGACCTGGTCAGGCACCACTGAGTACTGCACCCATGCTGGGGACAGTACAATACAGGTAATCCAGAAGGCTGACCGGGGTGTGGAACACAGGCGCATAGTGACCAGGTCTCACACATGTACCTATGAGAGGACCCCTGGGGATCCCAGGAGGGGGCGAAGCATGAGCACGGCCTCCATCTCCTCTCAAGGGGTGTGGTAAGAGAGTCTGGTTGCTAGGTGGCGTAGGCAAGAACAGGAGAGGAGGAGCAGTGAGTCAGTTAGAGGAGAACTCCAGAGGGCTCAGTAAGGAGCAGACCTGTGGGGTTTTTGCTGTCTAACAGCGCCCGCGCAGTGTCTACAGACGGGGGAGAACGGTCACCTAGGAGGGCTACCCGAAATCCAGCTTCAGCTAGAGGACAGCGGAGTGGGAAGTAAGGAGACTGCTAGGGAGAACCAGGCCCAAACGGGCGGCAGATCCCGAAGCGAGGATAGATTCACCTTTCCCTGCTAAACCTGCCGGTGTGGGGCTCTCAAAGCCCACACCACAATACCACAAAAGCCGCAGCCACGTAACCACAGTTAGGGCCCATAGGTCTCAGGAGGCAAGCAGCTGGAGTGACCTGGTCCGGGGAACAAGCAAACGGCGAACGAAGGGGAGAGAGGCTGCAGCATCTTCCCTGGGTGACCCCCATAGGGACTCAAAGTCGGGGTCACCCCAAACCACCAAGGGCTAAGGAAGGCGAGTCAGTAGTCACCCTCATAAAGTCAGCCTGAAGGATACCTGGTTCCTGCCTGGTTCATCCCAGCTACGCCCGGGTTACTCACCCTGCCACCTGAAGTGAGTAAAAAACCCTGAAAGACATCCTGCCTGTGTGGAGTTATTCTGCGCCTTGTGGTACTACCACATCTACACAGGGCCCTGGGGCTTGCCTCACTCTCAGGAGGCCACTACATCCGACTGCACCCACCATCAGCCCCAGGCAGCCCTTAACCTGCAGTGGCGGTCCTCACTGACCGCAAATCTGAGAGTGGCGTCACGACTACAGAGAAGATCTCCTACCTGTGACCCGATACAGCCGAGTGGAGTCCCTGAAGGTAATGCACCGACACAGCAGCATCTGTGGGGCTTCACATCTGGCGTCACGAACAGGATAAGGACTAGACCTGTTCAGACAGGTGACCATGTGCCTGGGCGGTCCGCTTGAAAAATTGGAAGCGCCGCCATATTGCCACCATGAAAAGCGCGCTGAAAAACAACAGCAGCCCGCGCTGGAAGAAGTTACCGCCCACGAAGAGGTGTGGCTACCCAGAGATCCCCTGCAGAGTTCTGACCTCGCCAGCGATGAGAGCGGAGGCGTCCAGAGACGTCGGGACAGAAAGGGAGCCACAAGCCTGCTGCTGGGAGAGGAGCTGCTGAAAGAGGCAGAGCAGAAACTGAACAGTTTGCTACTGGAGGCAGCGACGAGTCCACTGCTGGGAGATCGTGCAGAAGAGGGCGCAGAAGAAATGGCGTCTGACCGCAGGAACCCAGAACCAGGCTCCGCTGCCTGGTGGTATCGGGAGCTGGCCCAGTTCTGCGATCGACTGGAGACCCGGGTTGTGGAGCAGATTCGGGAAGAACGAATGGAACTGCTGGAGATGACCGCGGCGGTTCGGGCCTATGAAAGGAGGGCCGCGCGCCGAGTGCCAGACAGGACGGCGACGACGCAGACCCCGATGCTGCCACAGATGGGTGAGTCGAGTGATGCCCCGGCCAGCGCAAGTGCCCCGACCCCTGCTGCCACGTCCGCGGTCCCCGCAGAGGCGCCCGGTGCGGCGACGCTGATCCAGGCCGCAGCCACGTCCGGTGCGGCCCGCCCAGCCCAGGCCGCCGCAGCGATGCCCTGCTCGGCCCACCAAGACCCGGTCCCTGCAGCGATGCCCTGCCCGGCCCGCAAAGAACCGGCTGCCACCGCGGCCCGCCCAGCCCAGGCCGCCGCAGCGATGCCCTGCTCGGCCCGCCAAGCCCCGATCGCTGCAACGACGCCCAGCCCAGCCTGCAAAGATCCCATCGCAGCTGCGACGCTGATCCAGGCCGCCGCCATGCCGGGCGCGGCCCGCCAAGACCAGGCCGCCGCCATGCCGGGCGCGGCCCGCCAAGACCAGGCCGCCGCCATGCCGGGCGCGGCCCGCCAAGACCAGGCCGCCGCCATGCCAGGCGCGGCCCGCCAAGACCAGGCCGCCGCCATGCCAGGCGCGGCCCGCCAAGAAAAGTCTACCTCGTCATTTACCCCGGCCTGCAAGGCCAGAGCAGACACTACTCCCCAGGCCACGGAGGTCCTTGATAGGAAGCCCATGCTGGGGGATGACCCCGAATACTGGAGGCTGAAGGCTGACATGGAGGCTAAGTTTCCACAATGGTTGGTGGACCAGTACGTGCTCCCTCCGCACACCCCCAGAAGGATGCCGGCAACCCCTGCAGCAACTACGCCAAAGAGTCCCCCGCCTGGGCCTGCGGAAGAAAGTCCATCCCCAGCACTGCCACCAAAGGAGTGCCAAGAAGAACTAAGGGGGAGAGGAGGCCAGGAAGCTGAGGAGCTGACTCAGGAGCCAACAGCAGTGGATCCATACCCAGAGCCGGAGATGTTACCATATTCCCGCTGGGATGAAGAAGACCTGACACCGTCTGCTGAAGAAGACCTGCCCCAAAGCCTCACCTGGGAGCTTGTAAGCTGCACCCAGCAGCATCCAGCCCGCAAGACACGGCGTCATAGCAGAACCCAGGCTTTCCCTGCACCGCCATCCCCAGAGCAGAGAGAAATAACGGCCAGAGACCTACAAGAGAAACGATTCCTGAGAAGAGCCAAAGCCCAGGTCAGAGGACCCCTTTGTAGAGGAGTTGTAGAGGACTTTAACTTGAAGAGCGGATATGGCTTTATAGTCGCACCAGGAATGAAAGAAGGCATTTTTGTCAATAGGAGAGACGTCAGCGCCAACCTGCCCAGAGGACATCCGGGAAGAAACCTGAGGATGGGAGACTCCGTACAATTTACCATGCATCAAGGAGAAAGAGGATGGTATGCACTGGATGTTGCACCATGTCCTAAAGAAGAAGAAAGGAAAGACAGAGATAGAGAAACAGATGAAGATAGAGAAAGCAGAGAAAAAGAACCTACGGATGAGACAACCACCGACGACGACAGAGAGCAGGAAAGCAGCAGGTGCCGCCGCCATACAGGCTCAAGCCCTGGTAAAGAGGAGTAACGTAAAGTAAAGAAAGAAGTTACCAGTTGAAGTTTTGAAAAGTTTTGACCAGTTTGTTTGCAACGTTCTCAAGTTCAAGCCTGTGCCCACAAAAACTATTGTGAGAAATAAACCTTAAGGCTATGAACTGGCTATAGCCACAAACTCTCGCAGTGTAAATAGTTACACCAGAGGCACCACCACCAGAGCCAGCCTGTTTAGGGGCTTGGCTCATCTGCAACCAGGGAGCACGTCCGTATATAGGGCCTTGGCTCACCTGCAACCAGAGAGAGCACGCCTGTTTATGGGGCCTTGGCTCACCACCACAAAGAGGGTACCTGGTCAGCACCAACTGTGGAGGCCGCCTCTACATCCTGCCAGAAGAGGCTGAAGGCGCGGATCCACCAGGCCGGGTATACCCTGAAACCACCAGCCCATGAAAGCCGCCTCTACATCCTGCCAGAAGTGGCTGAAGGCGCGGCCAACGTGAGAGGGTTTTGGGTGGGTTAACGGACTTGTGGGTGGAGGTTGGTGATGTCTGATACCTGGTGATCTTAAAATGTTTTACCATGTTTTAATGTTTTATGCATTTAAAATGTTGTCTTGCAGCCCGAGGACGTGCTGGTGATAACTAAGGGGGAATGTGGCGCCCCTGACCTGGTCAGGCACCACTGAGTACTGCACCCATGCTGGGGACAGTACAATACAGGTAATCCAGAAGGCTGACCGGGGTGTGGAACACAGGCGCATAGTGACCAGGTCTACCACATGTACCTATGAGAGGACCCCTGGGGATCCCAGGAGGGGGCGAAGCATGAGCACGGCCTCCATCTCCTCTCAAGGGGTGTGGTAAGAGAGTCTGGTTGCTAGGTGGCGTAGGCAAGAACAGGAGAGGAGGAGCAGTGAGTCAGTTAGAGGAGAACTCCAGAGGGCTCAGTAAGGAGCAGACCTGTGGGGTTTTTGCTGTCTAACAGCGCCCGCGCAGTGGCTACAGACGGGGGAGAACGGTCACCTAGGAGGGCTACCCGAAATCCAGCTTCAGCTAGAGGACAGCGGAGTGGGAAGTAAGGAGACTGCTAGGGAGAACCAGGCCCAAACGGGCGGCAGATCCCGAAGCGAGGATAGATTCACCTTTCCCTGCTAAACCTGCCGGTGTGGGGCTCTCAAAGCCCACACCACAATACCACAAAAGCCGCAGCCACGTAACCACAGTTAGGGCCCATAGGTCTCAGGAGGCAAGCAGCTGGAGTGACCTGGTCCGGGGAACAAGCAAACGGCGAACGAAGGGGAGAGAGGCTGCAGCATCTTCCCTGGGTGACCCCCATAGGGACTCAAAGTCGGGGTCACCCCAAACCACCAAGGGCTAAGGAAGGCGAGTCAGTAGTCACCCTCATAAAGTCAGCCTGAAGGATACCTGGTTCCTGCCTGGTTCATCCCAGCTACGCCCGGGTTACTCACCCTGCCACCTGAAGTGAGTAAAAAACCCTGAAAGACATCCTGCCTGTGTGGAGTTATTCTGCGCCTTGTGGTACTACCACATCTACACAGGGCCCTGGGGCTTGCCTCACTCTCAGGAGGCCACTACATCCGACTGCACCCACCATCAGCCCCAGGCAGCCCTTAACCTGCAGTGGCGGTCCTCACTGACCGCAAATCTGAGAGTGGCGTCACGACTACAGAGAAGATCTCCTACCTGTGACCCGATACAGCCGAGTGGAGTCCCTGAAGGTAATGCACCGACACAGCAGCATCTGTGGGGCTTCACACGAAGAGAGGGGGCTAAGCGCCCCCCATGGTCTCAGAGCATTGACTCTTCTAAGAGTCCTAAGAGTCCTGCTCACACTGATGGGGTGCAGCTGTGGGACCCTATTTTCAGAGATGATGTTCTCCACCCAACTCTCAAAAAGCTGAAAGGGTCTTCAGTAGAGATGGATAGTCGAGCTGGGCTATCAGACGGTCACCTCTGTAGCTGTAGTGTCATTTTTCCTATGGTCCAATGTGTAAATTAAACAAAAAAGTGCACGTTTGTTATGATGTCCAAGATGGGGACCAGGATGTGGACATAATAAAAAATTAGGGAACATGATAGGAGACATTTCTACAATACATATAATCATTCTTATCTATTTAATACGATGACAACAGCTCTCCATACCTGCAGTCCACCACAAGGACCACCCTCTCTAATCCCTGAAAAATGAAATCATCCTCAGTGACGAAGAGAGGGGGCTAAGCGCCCCCCATGGTCTCAGAGCATTGACTCTTCTAAGAGTCCTAAGAGTCCTGCTCACACTGATGGGGTGCAGCTGTGGGACCCTATTTTCAGAGATGATGTCCTCCACCCAACTCTCAAAAAGCTGAAAGGGTCTTCAGTAGAGATGGATAGTCGAGCTGGGCTATCAGACGGTCACCTCTGTAGCTGTAGTGTCATTTTTCCTATGGTCCAATGTGTAAATTAAACAAAAAAGTGCACGTTTGTTATGATGTCCAAGATGGGGACCAGGATGTGGACATAATAAAAAATTAGGGAACATGATAGGAGACATTTCTACAATACATATAATCATTCTTATCTATTTAATACGATGATAAAAGCTCTCCATATCTGCAGTCCACCACAAGGACCACCCTCTCTAATCCCTGAAAAATGAAATCATCCTCAGTGATGAAGAGAGGGGGCTAAGTGCCCCCAATGGTTTTAGAGCATTGACTCTTCTAAGAGTCCTAAGAGTCCTGCTTACACTGATGGGGTGCAGCTGTGGGACCCTATTTTAAGAGATGATGTCCTCCACCCAACTCTCAAAAAGCTGAAAGGGTCTTCAGTAGAGATGGATAGTCGAGCTGGGCTATCAGACGGTCACCTCTGTAGCTGTAGTGTCATTTTCACTATGGTCCAATGTGTAAATTAAACAAAAAAGTGCACGTTTGTTATGATGTCCAAGATGGGGACCAGGATGTGGACATAATAAAAAATTAGGGAACATGATAGGAGACATTTCTACAATACATATAATCATTCTTATCTATCTAATACGATGATAACAGCTCTCCATATCTGCAGTCCACCACAAGGACCACCCTCTCTAATCCCTGAAAAATGAAATCATCCTCAGTGATGAAGAGAGGGGGCTAAGTGCCCCCAATGGTCTCAGAGCATTGACTCTTCTAAGAGTCCTAAGAGTCCTGCTCACACTGATGGGGTGCAGCTGTGGGACCCTATTTTCAGAGATGATGTCCTCCACCCAACTCTCAAAAAGCTGAAAGGGTCTTCAGTAGAGATGGATAGTCGAGCTGGGCTATCAGACGGTCACCTCTGTAGCTGTAGTGTCATTTTTCCTATGGTCCAATGTGTAAATTAAACAAAAAAGTGCACGTTTGTTATGATGTCCAAGATGGGGACCAGGATGTGGACATAATAAAAAATTAGGGAACATGATAGGAGACATTTCTACAATACATATAATCATTCTTATCTATCTAATACGATGACAACAGCTCTCCATACCTGCAGTCCACCACAAGGACCACCCTCTCTAATCCCTGAAAAATGAAATCATCCTCAGTGATGAAGAGAGGGGGCTAAGTGCCCCCAATGGTCTCAGAGCATTGACTCTTCTAAGAGTCCTAAGAGTCCTGCTCACACTGATGGGGTGCAGCTGTGGGACCCTATTTTCAGAGATGATGTCCTCCACCCAACTCTCAAAAAGCTGAAAGGGTCTTCAGTAGAGATGGATAGTCGAGCTGGGCTATCAGACGGTCACCTCTGTAGCTGTAGTGTCATTTTTCCTATGGTCCAATGTGTAAATTAAACAAAAAAGTGCACGTTTGTTATGATGTTCAAGATGGGGACCAGGATGTGGACATAATAAAAAATTAGGGAACATGATAGGAGACATTTCTACAATACATATAATCATTCTTATCTATCTAATACGATCACAACAGCTCTCCATACCTGCAGTCCACCACAAGGACCACTCTCTCTAATCCCTGAAAAATGAAATCATCCTCAGTGACGAAGAGAGGGGGCTAAGCGCCCCCCATGGTCTCAGAGCATTGACTCTTCTAAGAGTCCTAAGATTCCTGCTCACACTGATGGGGTGCAGCTGTGGGACCCTATTTTCAGAGATGATGTCCTCCACCCAACTTTCAAAAAGCTGAAAGGGTCTTCAGTAGAGATGGATAGTCGAGCTGGGCTATCAGACGGTCACCTCTGTAGCTGTAGTGTCATTTTTCCTATGGTCCAATGTGTAAATTAAACAAAAAAGTGCACGTTTGTTATGATTTCCAAGATGGGGACCAGGATGTGGACATAATAAAAAAATAGGGAACATGATAGGAGACATTTCTACAATACATATAATCATTCTTATCTATCTAATACGATGACAACAGCTCTCCATACCTGCAGTCCACCACAAGGACCACCCTCTCTATTCCCTGAAAAGTGAAATCATCCTCAGTGACGAAGAGAGGGGGCTAAGCGCCCCCCATGGTCTCAGAGCATTGACTCTTCTAAGAGTCCTAAGAGTCCTGCTCACACTGATGGGGTGCAGCTGTGGGACCCTATTTTCAGAGATGATGTTCTCCACCCAACTCTCAAAAAGCTGAAAGGGTCTTCAGTAGAGATGGATAGTCGAGCTGGGCTATCAGACGGTCACCTCTGTAGCTGTAGTGTCATTTTTCCTATGGTCCAATGTGTAAATTAAACAAAAAAGTGCACGTTTGTTATGATGTCCAAGATGGGGACCAGGATGTGGACATAATAAAAAATTAGGGAACATGATAGGAGACATTTCTACAATACATATAATCATTCTTATCTATTTAATACGATGACAACAGCTCTCCATACCTGCAGTCCACCACAAGGACCACCCTCTCTAATCCCTGAAAAATGAAATCATCCTCAGTGACGAAGAGAGGGGGCTAAGCGCCCCCCATGGTCTCAGAGCATTGACTCTTCTAAGAGTCCTAAGAGTCCTGCTCACACTGATGGGGTGCAGCTGTGGGACCCTATTTTCAGAGATGATGTCCTCCACCCAACTCTCAAAAAGCTGAAAGGGTCTTCAGTAGAGATGGATAGTCGAGCTGGGCTATCAGACGGTCACCTCTGTAGCTGTAGTGTCATTTTTCCTATGGTCCAATGTGTAAATTAAACAAAAAAGTGCACGTTTGTTATGATGTCCAAGATGGGGACCAGGATGTGGACATAATAAAAAATTAGGGAACATGATAGGAGACATTTCTACAATACATATAATCATTCTTATCTATCTAATACGATGATAACAGCTCTCGATATCTGCAGTCCACCACAAGGACCACCCTCTCTAATCCCTGAAAAATGAAATCATCCTCAGTGATGAAGAGAGGGGGCTAAGTGCCCCCAATGGTCTCAGAGCTTTGACTCTTCTAAGAGTCCTAAGAGTCCTGCTCACACTGATGGGGTGCAGCTGTGGGACCCTATTTTCAGAGATGATGTCCTCCACCCAACTCTCAAAAAGCTGAAAGGGTCTTCAGTAGAGATGGATAGTCGAGCTGGGCTATCAGACGGTCACCTCTGTAGCTGTAGTGTCATTTTTCCTATGGTCCAATGTGTAAATTAAACAAAAAAGTGCACGTTTGTTATGATGTCCAAGATGGGGACCAGGATGTGGACATAATAAAAAATTAGGGAACATGATAGGAGACATTTCTACAATACATATAATCATTCTTATCTATCTAATACGATGACAACAGCTCTCCATACCTGCAGTCCACCACAAGGACCACCCTCTCTAATCCCTGAAAAATGAAATCATCCTCAGTGACGAAGAGAGGGGGCTAAGCGCCCCCATGGTCTCAGAGCATTAACTCTTCTAAGAGTCCTAAGAGTCCTGCTCACACTGATGGGGTGCAGCTGTGGGACCCTATTTTCAGAGATGATGTCCTCCACCCAACTCTCAAAAAGCTGAAAGGGTCTTCAGTAGAGATGGATAGTCGAGCTGGGCTATCAGACGGTCACCTCTGTAGCCGTAGTTTCATTTTTCCTATGGTCCAATGTGTAAATTAAACAAAAAAGTGCACGTTTGTTATGATGTCCAAGATGGGGACCAGGATGTGGACATAATAAAAAATTAGGGAACATGATAGGAGACATTTCTACAATACATATAATCATTCTTATCTATCTAATACGATGATAACAGCTCTCCATATCTGCAGTCCACCACAAGGACCACCCTCTCTAATCTCTGAAAAATGAAATCATCCTCAGTGATGAAGAGAGGGGGCTAAGTGCCCCCAATGGTCTCAGAGCATTGACTCTTCTAAGAGTCCTAAGAGTCCTGCTCACACTGATGGGGTGCAGCTGTGGGACCCTATTTTCAGAGATGATGTCCTCCACCCAACTCTCAAAAAGCTGAAAGGGTCTTCAGTAGAGATGGATAGTCGAGCTGGGCTATCAGACGGTCACCTCTGTAGCTGTAGTGTCATTTTTCCTATGGTCCAATGTGTAAATTAAACAAAAAAGTGCACGTTTGTTATGATGTCCAAGATGGGGACCAGGATGTGGACATAATAAAAAATTAGGGAACATGATAGGAGACATTTCTACAATACATATAATCATTCTTATCTATCTAATACGATGACAACAGCTCTCCATACCTGCAGTCCACCACAAGGACCACCCTCTCTAATCCCTGAAAAATGAAATCATCCTCAGTGATGAAGAGAGGGGGCTAAGTGCCCCCAATGGTCTCAGAGCATTGACTCTTCTAAGAGTCCTAAGAGTCTTGCTCACACTGATGGGGTGCAGCTGTGGGACCCTATTTTCAGAGATGATGTCCTCCACCCAACTCTCAAAAAGCTGAAAGGGTCTTCAGTAGAGATGGATAGTCGAGCTGGGCTATCAGACGGTCACCTCTGTAGCTGTAGTGTCATTTTTCCTATGGTCCAATGTGTAAATTAAACAAAAAAGTGCACGTTTGTTATGATGTTCAAGATGGGGACCAGGATGTGGACATAATAAAAAATTAGGGAACATGATAGGAGACATTTCTACAATACATATAATCATTCTTATCTATCTAATACGATCACAACAGCTCTCCATACCTGCAGTCCACCACAAGGACCACTCTCTCTAATCCCTGAAAAATGAAATCATCCTCAGTGACGAAGAGAGGGGGCTAAGCGCCCCCCATGGTCTCAGAGCATTGACTCTTCTAAGAGTCCTAAGATTCCTGCTCACACTGATGGGGTGCAGCTGTGGGACCCTATTTTCAGAGATGATGTCCTCCACCCAACTTTCAAAAAGCTGAAAGGGTCTTCAGTAGAGATGGATAGTCGAGCTGGGCTATCAGACGGTCACCTCTGTAGCTGTAGTGTCATTTTTCCTATGGTCCAATGTGTAAATTAAACAAAAAAGTGCACGTTTGTTATGATTTCCAAGATGGGGACCAGGATGTGGACATAATAAAAAAATAGGGAACATGATAGGAGACATTTCTACAATACATATAATCATTCTTATCTATCTAATACGATGACAACAGCTCTCCATACCTGCAGTCCACCACAAGGACCACCCTCTCTATTCCCTGAAAAGTGAAATCATCCTCAGTGACGAAGAGAGGGGGCTAAGCGCCCCCCATGGTCTCAGAGCATTGACTCTTCTAAGAGTCCTAAGAGTCCTGCTCACACTGATGGGGTGCAGCTGTGGGACCCTATTTTCAGAGATGATGTTCTCCACCCAACTCTCAAAAAGCTGAAAGGGTCTTCAGTAGAGATGGATAGTCGAGCTGGGCTATCAGACGGTCACCTCTGTAGCTGTAGTGTCATTTTTCCTATGGTCCAATGTGTAAATTAAACAAAAAAGTGCACGTTTGTTATGATGTCCAAGATGGGGACCAGGATGTGGACATAATAAAAAATTAGGGAACATGATAGGAGACATTTCTACAATACATATAATCATTCTTATCTATTTAATACGATGACAACAGCTCTCCATACCTGCAGTCCACCACAAGGACCACCCTCTCTAATCCCTGAAAAATGAAATCATCCTCAGTGACGAAGAGAGGGGGCTAAGCGCCCCCCATGGTCTCAGAGCATTGACTCTTCTAAGAGTCCTAAGAGTCCTGCTCACACTGATGGGGTGCAGCTGTGGGACCCTATTTTCAGAGATGATGTCCTCCACCCAACTCTCAAAAAGCTGAAAGGGTCTTCAGTAGAGATGGATAGTCGAGCTGGGCTATCAGACGGTCACCTCTGTAGCTGTAGTGTCATTTTTCCTATGGTCCAATGTGTAAATTAAACAAAAAAGTGCACGTTTGTTATGATGTCCAAGATGGGGACCAGGATGTGGACATAATAAAAAATTAGGGAACATGATAGGAGACATTTCTACAATACATATAATCATTCTTATCTATCTAATACGATGATAACAGCTCTCGATATCTGCAGTCCACCACAAGGACCACCCTCTCTAATCCCTGAAAAATGAAATCATCCTCAGTGATGAAGAGAGGGGGCTAAGTGCCCCCAATGGTCTCAGAGCATTGACTCTTCTAAGGGTCCTAAGAGTCCTGCTCACACTGATGGGGTGCAGCTGTGGGACCCTATTTTCAGAGATGATGTCCTCCACCCAACTCTCAAAAAGCTGAAAGGGTCTTCAGTAGAGATGGATAGTCGAGCTGGGCTATCAGACGGTCACCTCTGTAGCTGTAGTGTCATTTTTCCTATGGTCCAATGTGTAAATTAAACAAAAAAGTGCACGTTTGTTATGATGTCCAAGATGGGGACCAGGATGTGGACATAATAAAAAATTAGGGCACATGATAGGAGACATTTCTACAATACATATAATCATTCTTATCTATCTAATACGATGACAACAGCTCTCCATACCTGCAGTCCACCACAAGGACCACCCTCTCTAATCCCTGAAAAATGAAATCATCCTCAATGACGAAGAGAGGGGGCTAAGCGCCCCCATGGTCTCAGAGCATTAACTCTTCTAAGAGTCCTAAGAGTCCTGCTCACACTGATGGGGTGCAGCTGTGGGACCCTATTTTCAGAGATGATGTCCTCCACCCAACTCTCAAAAAGCTGAAAGGGTCTTCAGTAGAGATGGATAGTCGAGCTGGGCTATCAGACGGTCACCTCTGTAGCTGTAGTGTCATTTTTCCTATGGTCCAATGTGTAAATTAAACAAAAAAGTGCACGTTTGTTATGATGTCCAAGATGGGGACCAGGATGTGGACATAATAAAAAATTAGGGAACATGATAGGAGACATTTCTACAATACATATAATCATTCTTATCTATCTAATACGATGACAACAGCTCTCCATACCTGCAGTCCACCACAAGGACCACCCTCTCTAATCCCTGAAAAATGAAATCATCCTCAGGGACGAAGAGAGGGGGCTAAGCGCCCCCCATAGTTTTAGAGCATTGACTCTTCTAAGAGTCCTAAGAGTCCTGCTTACACTGATGGGGTGCAGCTGTGGGACCCTATTTTAAGAGATGATGTCCTCCAACCAACTCTCAAAAAGCTGAAAGGGTCTTCAGTAGAGATGGATAGTCGAGCTGGGCTATCAGACGGTCACCTCTGTAGCTGTAGTGTCATTTTTCCTATGGTCCAATGTTTAAATTAAACAAAAAAGTGCACGTTTGTTATGATGTCCAAGATGGGGACCAGGATGTGGACATAATAAAAAATTAGGGAACATGATAGGAGACATTTCTACAATACATATAATCATTCTTATCTATCTAATACGATGATAACAGCTCTCCATATCTGCAGTCCACCACAAGGACCACCCTCTCTAATCCCTGAAAAATGAAATCATCCTCAGTGATGAAGAGAGGGGGCTAAGTGCCCCCAATGGTCTCAGAGCATTGACTCTTCTAAGAGTCCTAAGAGTCCTGCTCACACTGATGGGGTGCAGCTGTGGGACCCTATTTTCAGAGATGATGTCCTCCACCCAACTCTCAAAAAGCTGAAAGGGTCTTCAGTAGAGATGGATAGTCGAGCTGGGCTATCAGACGGTCACCTCTGTAGCTGTAGTGTCATTTTTCCTATGGTCCAATGTGTAAATTAAACAAAAAAGTGCACGTTTGTTATGATGTCCAAGATGGGGACCAGGATGTGGACATAATAAAAAATTAGGGAACATGATAGGAGACATTTCTACAATACATATAATCATTCTTATCTATCTAATACGATGACAACAGCTCTCCATACCTGCAGTCCACCACAAGGACCACCCTCTCTAATCCCTGAAAAATGAAATCATCCTCAGTGACGAAGAGAGGGGGCTAAGCGCCCCCATGGTCTCAGAGCATTAACTCTTCTAAGAGTCCTAAGAGTCCTGCTCACACTGATGGGGTGCAGCTGTGGGACCCTATTTTCAGAGATGATGTCCTCCACCCAACTCTCAAAAAGCTGAAAGGGTCTTCAGTAGAGATGGATAGTCGAGCTGGGCTATCAGACGGTCACCTCTGTAGCTGTAGTGTCATTTTTCCTATGGTCCAATGTGTAAATTAAACAAAAAAGTGCACGTTTGTTATGATGTCCAAGATGGGGACCAGGATGTGGACATAATAAAAAATTAGGGAACATGATAGGAGACATTTCTACAATACATATAATCATTCTTATCTATCTAATACGATGACAACAGCTCTCCATACCTGCAGTCCACCACAAGGACCACCCTCTCTAATCCCTGAAAAATGAAATCATCCTCAGGGACGAAGAGAGGGGGCTAAGCGCCCCCCATGGTTTTAGAGCATTGACTCTTCTAAGAGTCCTAAGAGTCCTGCTTACACTGATGGGGTGCAGCTGTGGGACCCTATTTTAAGAGATGATGTCCTCCACCCAACTCTCAAAAAGCTGAAAGGGTCTTCAGTAGAGATGGATAGTCGAGCTGGGCTATCAGACGGTCACCTCTGTAGCTGTAGTGTCATTTTTCCTATGGTCCAATGTGTAAATTAAACAAAAAAGTGCACGTTTGTTATGATGTCCAAGATGGGGACCAGGATGTGGACATAATAAAAAATTAGGGAACATGATAGGAGACATTTCTACAATACATATAATCATTCTTATCTATCTAATACGATGACAACAGCTCTCCATACCTGCAGTCCACCACAAGGACCACCCTCTCTAATCCCTGAAAAATGAAATCATCCTCAGTGACGAAGAGAGGGGGCTAAGCGCCCCCATGGTCTCAGAGCATTAACTCTTCTAAGAGTCCTAAGAGTCCTGCTCACACTGATGGGGTGCAGCTGTGGGACCCTATTTTCAGAGATGATGTCCTCCACCCAACTCTCAAAAAGCTGAAAGGGTCTTCAGTAGAGATGGATAGTCGAGCTGGGCTATCAGACGGTCACCTCTGTAGCTGTAGTGTCATTTTTCCTATGGTCCAATGTGTAAATTAAACAAAAAAGTGCACGTTTGTTATGATGTCCAAGATGGGGACCAGGATGTGGACATAATAAAAAATTAGGGAACATGATAGGAGACATTTCTACAATACATATAATCATTCTTATCTATCTAATACGATGACAACAGCTCTCCATACCTGCAGTCCACCACAAGGACCACCCTCTCTAATCCCTGAAAAATGAAATCATCCTCAGGGATGAAGAGAGGGGGCTAAGCGCCCCCCATGGTTTTAGAGCATTGACTCTTCTAAGAGTCCTAAGAGTCCTGCTTACACTGATGGGGTGCAGCTGTGGGACCCTATTTTAAGAGATGATGTCCTCCACCCAACTCTCAAAAAGCTGAAAGGGTCTTCAGTAGAGATGGATAGTCGAGCTGGGCTATCAGACGGTCACCTCTGTAGCTGTAGTGTCATTTTTCCTATGGTCCAATGTGTAAATTAAACAAAAAAGTGCACGTTTGTTATGATGTCCAAGATGGGGACCAGGATGTGGACATAATAAAAAATTAGGGAACATGATAGGAGACATTTCTACAATACATATAATCATTCTTATCTATCTAATACGATCACAACAGCTCTCCATACCTGCAGTCCACCACAAGGACCACTCTCTCTAATCCCTGAAAAATGAAATCATCCTCAGTGACGAAGAGAGGGGGCTAAGCGCCCCCCATGGTCTCAAAACATTGACTCTTCTAAGAGTCCTAAGAGTCCTGCTCACACTGATGGGGTGCAGCTGTGGGACCCTATTTTCAGAGATGATGTCCTCCACCCAACTCTCAAAAAGCTGAAAGGGTCTTCAGTAGAGATGGATAGTCGAGCTGGGCTACCAGACGGTCACCTCTGTAGCTGTAGTGTCATTTTTCCTATGGTCCAATGTGTAAATTAAACAAAAAAGTGCACGTTTGTTATGATTTCCAAGATGGGGACCAGGATGTGGACATAATAAAAAAATAGGGAACATGATAGGAGACATTTCTACAATACATATAATCATTCTTATCTATCTAATACGATGACAACAGCTCTCCATACCTGCAGTCCACCACAAGGACCACCCTCTCTATTCCCTGAAAAGTGAAATCATCCTCAGTGACGAAGAGAGGGGGCTAAGCGCCCCCCATGGTCTCAAAACATTGACTCTTCTAAGAGTCCTAAGAGTCCTGCTCACACTGATGGGGTGCAGCTGTGGGACCCTATTTTCAGAGATGATGTCCTCCACCCAACTCTCAAAAAGCTGAAAGGGTCTTCAGTAGAGATGGATAGTCGAGCTGGGCTATCAGACGGTCACCTCTGTAGCTGTAGTGTCATTTTTCCTATGGTCCAATGTGTAAATTAAACAAAAAAGTGCACGTTTGTTATGATGTCCAAGATGGGGACCAGGATGTGGACATAATAAAAAATTAGGGAACATGATAGGAGACATTTCTACAATACATATAATCATTCTTATCTATCTAATACGATGACAACAGCTCTCCATACCTGCAGTCCACCACAAGGACCACCCTCTCTAATCCCTGAAAAATGAAATCATCCTCAGTGACGAAGAGAGGGGGCTAAGCGCCCCCATGGTCTCAGAGCATTAACTCTTCTAAGAGTCCTAAGAGTCCTGCTCACACTGATGGGGTGCAGCTGTGGGACCCTATTTTCAGAGATGATGTCCTCCACCCAACTCTCAAAAAGCTGAAAGGGTCTTCAGTAGAGATGGATAGTCGAGCTGGGCTATCAGACGGTCACCTCTGTAGCTGTAGTGTCATTTTTCCTATGGTCCAATGTGTAAATTAAACAAAAAAGTGCACGTTTGTTATGATGTCCAAGATGGGGACCAGGATGTGGACATAATAAAAAATTAGGGAACATGATAGGAGACATTTCTACAATACATATAATCATTCTTATCTATCTAATACGATGACAACAGCTCTCCATACCTGCAGTCCACCACAAGGACCACCCTCTCTAATCCCTGAAAAATGAAATCATCCTCAGGGACGAAGAGAGGGGGTAAGCGCCCCCCATGGTTTTAGAGCATTGACTCTTCTAAGAGTCCTAAGAGTCCTGCTTACACTGATGGGGTGCAGCTGTGGGACCCTATTTTAAGAGATGATGTCCTCCACCCAACTCTCAAAAAGCTGAAAGGGTCTTCAGTAGAGATGGATAGTCGAGCTGGGCTATCAGACGGTCACCTCTGTAGCTGTAGTGTCATTTTTCCTATGGTCCAATGTGTAAATTAAACAAAAAAGTGCACGTTTGTTATGATGTCCAAGATGGGGACCAGGATGTGGACATAATAAAAAATTAGGGAACATGATAGGAGACATTTCTACAATACATATAATCATTCTTATCTATCTAATACGATGACAACAGCTCTCCATACCTGCAGTCCACCACAAGGACCACCCTCTCTAATCCCTGAAAAATGAAATCATCCTCAGTGACGAAGAGAGGGGGCTAAGCGCCCCCATGGTCTCAGAGCATTAACTCTTCTAAGAGTCCTAAGAGTCCTGCTCACACTGATGGGGTGCAGCTGTGGGACCCTATTTTCAGAGATGATGTCCTCCACCCAACTCTCAAAAAGCTGAAAGGGTCTTCAGTAGAGATGGATAGTCGAGCTGGGCTATCAGACGGTCACCTCTGTAGCTGTAGTGTCATTTTTCCTATGGTCCAATGTGTAAATTAAACAAAAAAGTGCACGTTTGTTATGATGTCCAAGATGGGGACCAGGATGTGGACATAATAAAAAATTAGGGAACATGATAGGAGACATTTCTACAATACATATAATCATTCTTATCTATCTAATACGATGACAACAGCTCTCCATACCTGCAGTCCACCACAAGGACCACCCTCTCTAATCCCTGAAAAATGAAATCATCCTCAGGGACGAAGAGAGGGGGCTAAGCGCCCCCCATGGTTTTAGAGCATTGACTCTTCTAAGAGTCCTAAGAGTCCTGCTTACACTGATGGGGTGCAGCTGTGGGACCCTATTTTAAGAGATGATGTCCTCCACCCAACTCTCAAAAAGCTGAAAGGGTCTTCAGTAGAGATGGATAGTCGAGCTGGGCTATCAGACGGTCACCTCTGTAGCTGTAGTGTCATTTTTCCTATGGTCCAATGTGTAAATTAAACAAAAAAGTGCACGTTTGTTATGATGTCCAAGATGGGGACCAGGATGTGGACATAATAAAAAATTAGGGAACATGATAGGAGACATTTCTACAATACATATAATCATTCTTATCTATCTAATACGATCACAACAGCTCTCCATACCTGCAGTCCACCACAAGGACCACTCTCTCTAATCCCTGAAAAATGAAATCATCCTCAGTGACGAAGAGAGGGGGCTAAGCGCCCCCCATGGTCTCAAAACATTGACTCTTCTAAGAGTCCTAAGAGTCCTGCTCACACTGATGGGGTGCAGCTGTGGGACCCTATTTTCAGAGATGATGTCCTCCACCCAACTCTCAAAAAGCTGAAAGGGTCTTCAGTAGAGATGGATAGTCGAGCTGGGCTACCAGACGGTCACCTCTGTAGCTGTAGTGTCATTTTTCCTATGGTCCAATGTGTAAATTAAACAAAAAAGTGCACGTTTGTTATGATTTCCAAGATGGGGACCAGGATGTGGACATAATAAAAAAATAGGGAACATGATAGGAGACATTTCTACAATACATATAATCATTCTTATCTATCTAATACGATGACAACAGCTCTCCATACCTGCAGTCCACCACAAGGACCACCCTCTCTATTCCCTGAAAAGTGAAATCATCCTCAGTGACGAAGAGAGGGGGCTAAGCGCCCCCCATGGTCTCAAAACATTGACTCTTCTAAGAGTCCTAAGAGTCCTGCTCACACTGATGGGGTGCAGCTGTGGGACCCTATTTTCAGAGATGATGTTCTCCACCCAACTCTCAAAAAGCTGAAAGGGTCTTCAGTAGAGATGGATAGTCGAGCTGGGCTATCAGACGGTCACCTCTGTAGCTGTAGTGTCATTTTTCCTATGGTCCAATGTGTAAATTAAACAAAAAAGTGCACGTTTGTTATGATGTCCAAGATGGGGACCAGGATGTGGACATAATAAAAAATTAGGGAACATGATAGGAGACATTTCTACAATACATATAATCATTCTTATCTATTTAATACGATGACAACAGCTCTCCATACCTGCAGTCCACCACAAGGACCACCCTCTCTAATCCCTGAAAAATGAAATCATCCTCAGTGACGAAGAGAGGGGGCTAAGCGCCCCCCATGGTCTGAGAGCATTGACTCTTCTAAGAGTCCTAAGAGTCCTGCTCACACTGATGGGGTGCAGCTGTGGGACCCTATTTTCAGAGATGATGTCCTCCACCCAACTCTCAAAAAGCTGAAAGGGTCTTCAGTAGAGATGGATTGTCGAGCTGGGCTATCAGACGGTCACCTCTGTAGCTGTAGTGTCATTTTTCCTATGGTCCAATGTGTAAATTAAACAAAAAAGTGCACGTTTGTTATGATGTCCAAGATGGGGACCAGGATGTGGACATAATAAAAAATTAGGGAACATGATAGGAGACATTTCTACAATACATATAATCATTCTTATCTATCTTATACGATGATAACAGCTCTCCATACCTGCAGTCCACCACAAGGACCACCCTCTCTAATCCCTGAAAAATGAAATCATCCTCAGTGACGAAGAGAGGGGGCTAAGTGCCCCCAATGGTCTCAGAGCATTGACTCTTCTAAGAGTCCTAAGAGTCCTGCTCACACTGATGGGGTGCAGCTGTGGGACCCTATTTTCAGAGATGATGTCCTCCACCCAACTCTCAAAAAGCTGAAAGGGTCTTCAGTAGAGATGGATAGTCGAGCTGGGCTATCAGACGGTCACCTCTGTAGCTGTAGTGTCATTTTTTCTATGGTCCAATGTGTAAATTAAACAAAAAAGTGCACGTTTGTTATGATGTCCAAGATGGGGACCAGGATGTGGACATAATAAAAAATTAGGGAACATGATAGGAGACATTTCTACAATACATATAATCATTCTTATCTATCTAATACGATGACAACAGCTCTCCATACCTGCAGTCCACCACAAGGACCACCCTCTCTAATCCCTGAAAAATGAAATCATCCTCAGTGACGAAGAGAGGGGGCTAAGCGCCCCCATGGTCTCAGAGCATTAACTCTTCTAAGAGTCCTAAGAGTCCTGCTCACACTGATGGGGTGCAGCTGTGGGACCCTATTTTCAGAGATGATGTCCTCCACCCAACTCTCAAAAAGCTGAAAGGGTCTTCAGTAGAGATGGATAGTCGAGCTGGGCTATCAGACGGTCACCTCTGTAGCTGTAGTGTCATTTTTCCTATGGTCCAATGTGTAAATTAAACAAAAAAGTGCACGTTTGTTATGATGTCCAAGATGGGGACCAGGATGTGGACATAATAAAAAATTAGGGAACATGATAGGAGACATTTCTACAATACATATAATCATTCTTATCTATCTAATACGATGACAACAGCTCTCCATACCTGCAGTCCACCACAAGGACCACCCTCTCTAATCCCTGAAAAATGAAATCATCCTCAGGGACGAAGAGAGGGGGTAAGCGCCCCCCATGGTTTTAGAGCATTGACTCTTCTAAGAGTCCTAAGAGTCCTGCTTACACTGATGGGGTGCAGCTGTGGGACCCTATTTTAAGAGATGATGTCCTCCACCCAACTCTCAAAAAGCTGAAAGGGTCTTCAGTAGAGATGGATAGTCGAGCTGGGCTATCAGACGGTCACCTCTGTAGCTGTAGTGTCATTTTTCCTATGGTCCAATGTGTAAATTAAACAAAAAAGTGCACGTTTGTTATGATGTCCAAGATGGGGACCAGGATGTGGACATAATAAAAAATTAGGGAACATGATAGGAGACATTTCTACAATACATATAATCATTCTTATCTATCTAATACGATGACAACAGCTCTCCATACCTGCAGTCCACCACAAGGACCACCCTCTCTAATCCCTGAAAAATGAAATCATCCTCAGTGACGAAGAGAGGGGGCTAAGCGCCCCCCATGGTCTCAGAGCATTAACTCTTCTAAGAGTCCTAAGAGTCCTGCTCACACTGATGGGGTGCAGCTGTGGGACCCTATTTTCAGAGATGATGTCCTCCACCCAACTCTCAAAAAGCTGAAAGGGTCTTCAGTAGAGATGGATAGTCGAGCTGGGCTATCAGACGGTCACCTCTGTAGCTGTAGTGTCATTTTTCCTATGGTCCAATGTGTAAATTAAACAAAAAAGTGCACGTTTGTTATGATGTCCAAGATGGGGACCAGGATGTGGACATAATAAAAAATTAGGGAACATGATAGGAGACATTTCTACAATACATATAATCATTCTTATCTATCTAATACGATGACAACAGCTCTCCATACCTGCAGTCCACCACAAGGACCACCCTCTCTAATCCCTGAAAAATGAAATCATCCTCAGGGACGAAGAGAGGGGGCTAAGCGCCCCCCATGGTTTTAGAGCATTGACTCTTCTAAGAGTCCTAAGAGTCCTGCTTACACTGATGGGGTGCAGCTGTGGGACCCTATTTTAAGAGATGATGTCCTCCACCCAACTCTCAAAAAGCTGAAAGGGTCTTCAGTAGAGATGGATAGTCGAGCTGGGCTATCAGACGGTCACCTCTGTAGCTGTAGTGTCATTTTTCCTATGGTCCAATGTGTAAATTAAACAAAAAAGTGCACGTTTGTTATGATGTCCAAGATGGGGACCAGGATGTGGACATAATAAAAAATTAGGGAACATGATAGGAGACATTTCTACAATACATATAATCATTCTTATCTATCTAATACGATCACAACAGCTCTCCATACCTGCAGTCCACCACAAGGACCACTCTCTCTAATCCCTGAAAAATGAAATCATCCTCAGTGACGAAGAGAGGGGGCTAAGCGCCCCCCATGGTCTCAAAACATTGACTCTTCTAAGAGTCCTAAGAGTCCTGCTCACACTGATGGGGTGCAGCTGTGGGACCCTATTTTCAGAGATGATGTCCTCCACCCAACTCTCAAAAAGCTGAAAGGGTCTTCAGTAGAGATGGATAGTCGAGCTGGGCTACCAGACGGTCACCTCTGTAGCTGTAGTGTCATTTTTCCTATGGTCCAATGTGTAAATTAAACAAAAAAGTGCACGTTTGTTATGATTTCCAAGATGGGGACCAGGATGTGGACATAATAAAAAAATAGGGAACATGATAGGAGACATTTCTACAATACATATAATCATTCTTATCTATCTAATACGATGACAACAGCTCTCCATACCTGCAGTCCACCACAAGGACCACCCTCTCTATTCCCTGAAAAGTGAAATCATCCTCAGTGACGAAGAGAGGGGGCTAAGCGCCCCCCATGGTCTCAAAACATTGACTCTTCTAAGAGTCCTAAGAGTCCTGCTCACACTGATGGGGTGCAGCTGTGGGACCCTATTTTCAGAGATGATGTTCTCCACCCAACTCTCAAAAAGCTGAAAGGGTCTTCAGTAGAGATGGATAGTCGAGCTGGGCTATCAGACGGTCACCTCTGTAGCTGTAGTGTCATTTTTCCTATGGTCCAATGTGTAAATTAAACAAAAAAGTGCACGTTTGTTATGATGTCCAAGATGGGGACCAGGATGTGGACATAATAAAAAATTAGGGAACATGATAGGAGACATTTCTACAATACATATAATCATTCTTATCTATCTAATACGATGACAACAGCTCTCCATACCTGCAGTCCACCACAAGGACCACCCTCTCTAATCCCTGAAAAATGAAATCATCCTCAGGGACGAAGAGAGGGGGTAAGCGCCCCCCATGGTTTTAGAGCATTGACTCTTCTAAGAGTCCTAAGAATCCTGCTTACACTGATGGGGTGCAGCTGTGGGACCCTATTTTAAGAGATGATGTCCTCCACCCAACTCTCAAAAAGCTGAAAGGGTCTTCAGTAGAGATGGATAGTCGAGCTGGGCTATCAGACGGTCACCTCTGTAGCTGTAGTGTCATTTTTCCTATGGTCCAATGTGTAAATTAAACAAAAAAGTGCACGTTTGTTATGATGTCCAAGATGGGGACCAGGATGTGGACATAATAAAAAATTAGGGAACATGATAGGAGACATTTCTACAATACATATAATCATTCTTATCTATCTAATACGATGACAACAGCTCTCCATACCTGCAGTCCACCACAAGGACCACCCTCTCTAATCCCTGAAAAATGAAATCATCCTCAGGGACGAAGAGAGGGGGCTAAGCGCCCCCCATGGTTTTAGAGCATTGACTCTTCTAAGAGTCCTAAGAGTCCTGCTTACACTGATGGGGTGCAGCTGTGGGACCCTATTTTAAGAGATGATGTCCTCCACCCAACTCTCAAAAAGCTGAAAGGGTCTTCAGTAGAGATGGATAGTCGAGCTGGGCTATCAGACGGTCACCTCTGTAGCTGTAGTGTCATTTTTCCTATGGTCCAATGTGTAAATTAAACAAAAAAGTGCACGTTTGTTATGATGTCCAAGATGGGGACCAGGATGTGGACATAATAAAAAATTAGGGAACATGATAGGAGACATTTCTACAATACATATAATCATTCTTATCTATCTAATACGATCACAACAGCTCTCCATACCTGCAGTCCACCACAAGGACCACTCTCTCTAATCCCTGAAAAATGAAATCATCCTCAGTGACGAAGAGAGGGGGCTAAGCGCCCCCCATGGTCTCAAAACATTGACTCTTCTAAGAGTCCTAAGAGTCCTGCTCACACTGATGGGGTGCAGCTGTGGGACCCTATTTTCAGAGATGATGTCCTCCACCCAACTCTCAAAAAGCTGAAAGGGTCTTCAGTAGAGATGGATAGTCGAGCTGGGCTACCAGACGGTCACCTCTGTAGCTGTAGTGTCATTTTTCCTATGGTCCAATGTGTAAATTAAACAAAAAAGTGCACGTTTGTTATGATTTCCAAGATGGGGACCAGGATGTGGACATAATAAAAAAATAGGGAACATGATAGGAGACATTTCTACAATACATATAATCATTCTTATCTATCTAATACGATGACAACAGCTCTCCATACCTGCAGTCCACCACAAGGACCACCCTCTCTATTCCCTGAAAAGTGAAATCATCCTCAGTGACGAAGAGAGGGGGCTAAGCGCCCCCCATGGTCTCAAAACATTGACTCTTCTAAGAGTCCTAAGAGTCCTGCTCACACTGATGGGGTGCAGCTGTGGGACCCTATTTTCAGAGATGATGTTCTCCACCCAACTCTCAAAAAGCTGAAAGGGTCTTCAGTAGAGATGGATAGTCGAGCTGGGCTATCAGACGGTCACCTCTGTAGCTGTAGTGTCATTTTTCCTATGGTCCAATGTGTAAATTAAACAAAAAAGTGCACATTTGTTATGATGTCCAAGATGGGGACCAGGATGTGGACATAATAAAAAATTAGGGAACATGATAGGAGACATTTCTACAATACATATAATCATTCTTATCTATTTAATACGATGACAACAGCTCTCCATACCTGCAGTCCACCACAAGGACCACCCTCTCTAATCCCTGAAAAATGAAATCATCCTCAGTGACGAAGAGAGGGGGCTAAGCGCCCCCCATGGTCTGAGAGCATTGACTCTTCTAAGAGTCCTAAGAGTCCTGCTCACACTGATGGGGTGCAGCTGTGGGACCCTATTTTCAGAGATGATGTCCTCCACCCAACTCTCAAAAAGCTGAAAGGGTCTTCAGTAGAGATGGATTGTCGAGCTGGGCTATCAGACGGTCACCTCTGTAGCTGTAGTGTCATTTTTCCTATGGTCCAATGTGTAAATTAAACAAAAAAGTGCACGTTTGTTATGATGTCCAAGATGGGGACCAGGATGTGGACATAATAAAAAATTAGGGAACATGATAGGAGACATTTCTACAATACATATAATCATTCTTATCTATCTAATACGATGATAACAGCTCTCCATACCTGCAGTCCACCACAAGGACCACCCTCTCTAATCCCTGAAAAATGAAATCATCCTCAGTGACGAAGAGAGGGGGCTAAGTGCCCCCAATGGTCTCAGAGCATTGACTCTTCTAAGAGTCCTAAGAGTCCTGCTCACACTGATGGGGTGCAGCTGTGGGACCCTATTTTCAGAGATGATGTCCTCCACCCAACTCTCAAAAAGCTGAAAGGGTCTTCAGTAGAGATGGATAGTCGAGCTGGGCTATCAGACGGTCACCTCTGTAGCTGTAGTGTCATTTTTCCTATGGTCCAATGTGTAAATTAAACAAAAAAGTGCACGTTTGTTATGATGTCCAAGATGGGGACCAGGATGTGGACATAATAAAAAATTAGGGAACATGATAGGAGACATTTCTACAATACATATAATCATTCTTATCTATCTAATACGATGACAACAGCTCTCCATACCTGCAGTCCACCACAAGGACCACCCTCTCTAATCCCTGAAAAATGAAATCATCCTCAGTGACGAAGAGAGGGGGCTAAGCGCCCCCATGGTCTCAGAGCATTAACTCTTCTAAGAGTCCTAAGAGTCCTGCTCACACTGATGGGGTGCAGCTGTGGGACCCTATTTTCAGAGATGATGTCCTCCACCCAACTCTCAAAAAGCTGAAAGGGTCTTCAGTAGAGATGGATAGTCGAGCTGGGCTATCAGACGGTCACCTCTGTAGCTGTAGTGTCATTTTTCCTATGGTCCAATGTGTAAATTAAACAAAAAAGTGCACGTTTGTTATGATGTCCAAGATGGGGACCAGGATGTGGACATAATAAAAAATTAGGGAACATGATAGGAGACATTTCTACAATACATATAATCATTCTTATCTATCTAATACGATGACAACAGCTCTCCATACCTGCAGTCCACCACAAGGACCACCCTCTCTAATCCCTGAAAAATGAAATCATCCTCAGGGACGAAGAGAGGGGGTAAGCGCCCCCCATGGTTTTAGAGCATTGACTCTTCTAAGAGTCCTAAGAGTCCTGCTTACACTGATGGGGTGCAGCTGTGGGACCCTATTTTAAGAGATGATGTCCTCCACCCAACTCTCAAAAAGCTGAAAGGGTCTTCAGTAGAGATGGATAGTCGAGCTGGGCTATCAGACGGTCACCTCTGTAGCTGTAGTGTCATTTTTCCTATGGTCCAATGTGTAAATTAAACAAAAAAGTGCACGTTTGTTATGATGTCCAAGATGGGGACCAGGATGTGGACATAATAAAAAATTAGGGAACATGATAGGAGACATTTCTACAATACATATAATCATTCTTATCTATCTAATACGATGACAACAGCTCTCCATACCTGCAGTCCACCACAAGGACCACCCTCTCTAATCCCTGAAAAATGAAATCATCCTCAGGGACGAAGAGAGGGGGCTAAGCGCCCCCCATGGTCTGAGAGCATTGACTCTTCTAAGAGTCCTAAGAGTCCTGCTCACACTGATGGGGTGCAGCTGTGGGACCCTATTTTCAGAGATGATGTCCTCCACCCAACTCTCAAAAAGCTGAAAGGGTCTTCAGTAGAGATGGATTGTCGAGCTGGGCTATCAGACGGTCACCTCTGTAGCTGTAGTGTCATTTTTCCTATGGTCCAATGTGTAAATTAAACAAAAAAGTGCACGTTTGTTATGATGTCCAAGATGGGGACCAGGATGTGGACATAATAAAAAATTAGGGAACATGATAGGAGACATTTCTACAATACATATAATCATTCTTATCTATCTAATACGATGATAACAGCTCTCCATACCTGCAGTCCACCACAAGGACCACCCTCTCTAATCCCTGAAAAATGAAATCATCCTCAGTGACGAAGAGAGGGGGCTAAGTGCCCCCAATGGTCTCAGAGCATTGACTCTTCTAAGAGTCCTAAGAGTCCTGCTCACACTGATGGGGTGCAGCTGTGGGACCCTATTTTCAGAGATGATGTCCTCCACCCAACTCTCAAAAAGCTGAAAGGGTCTTCAGTAGAGATGGATAGTCGAGCTGGGCTATCAGACGGTCACCTCTGTAGCTGTAGTGTCATTTTTCCTATGGTCCAATGTGTAAATTAAACAAAAAAGTGCACGTTTGTTATGATGTCCAAGATGGGGACCAGGATGTGGACATAATAAAAAATTAGGGAACATGATAGGAGACATTTCTACAATACATATAATCATTCTTATCTATCTAATACGATGACAACAGCTCTCCATACCTGCAGTCCACCACAAGGACCACCCTCTCTAATCCCTGAAAAATGAAA
The DNA here is from genome assembly GCF_048569485.1 of Anomaloglossus baeobatrachus. Taxonomy (NCBI): domain Eukaryota; kingdom Metazoa; phylum Chordata; class Amphibia; order Anura; family Aromobatidae; genus Anomaloglossus; species Anomaloglossus baeobatrachus. Next base: position 45,757 of record NW_027442216.1, read on the forward strand.
TCATCCTCAGTGACGAAGAGAGGGGGCTAAGCGCCCCCATGGTCTCAGAGCATTAACTCTTCTAAGAGTCCTAAGAGTCCTGCTCACACTGATGGGGTGCAGCTGTGGGACCCTATTTTCAGAGATGATGTCCTCCACCCAACTCTCAAAAAGCTGAAAGGGTCTTCAGTAGAGATGGATAGTCGAGCTGGGCTATCAGACGGTCACCTCTGTAGCTGTAGTGTCATTTTTCCTATGGTCCAATGTGTAAATTAAACAAAAAAGTGCACGTTTGTTATGATGTCCAAGATGGGGACCAGGATGTGGACATAATAAAAAATTAGGGAACATGATAGGAGACATTTCTACAATACATATAATCATTCTTATCTATCTAATACGATGACAACAGCTCTCCATACCTGCAGTCCACCACAAGGACCACCCTCTCTAATCCCTGAAAAATGAAATCATCCTCAGGGACGAAGAGAGGGGGTAAGCGCCCCCCATGGTTTTAGAGCATTGACTCTTCTAAGAGTCCTAAGAGTCCTGCTTACACTGATGGGGTGCAGCTGTGGGACCCTATTTTAAGAGATGATGTCCTCCACCCAACTCTCAAAAAGCTGAAAGGGTCTTCAGTAGAGATGGATAGTCGAGCTGGGCTATCAGACGGTCACCTCTGTAGCTGTAGTGTCATTTTTCCTATGGTCCAATGTGTAAATTAAACAAAAAAGTGCACGTTTGTTATGATGTCCAAGATGGGGACCAGGATGTGGACATAATAAAAAATTAGGGAACATGATAGGAGACATTTCTACAATACATATAATCATTCTTATCTATCTAATACGATGACAACAGCTCTCCATACCTGCAGTCCACCACAAGGACCACCCTCTCTAATCCCTGAAAAATGAAATCATCCTCAGTGACGAAGAGAGGGGGCTAAGCGCCCCCATGGTCTCAGAGCATTAACTCTTCTAAGAGTCCTAAGAGTCCTGCTCACACTGATGGGGTGCAGCTGTGGGACCCTATTTTCAGAGATGATGTCCTCCACCCAACTCTCAAAAAGCTGAAAGGGTCTTCAGTAGAGATGGATAGTCGAGCTGGGCTATCAGACGGTCACCTCTGTAGCTGTAGTGTCATTTTTCCTATGGTCCAATGTGTAAATTAAACAAAAAAGTGCACGTTTGTTATGATGTCCAAGATGGGGACCAGGATGTGGACATAATAAAAAATTAGGGAACATGATAGGAGACATTTCTACAATACATATAATCATTCTTATCTATCTAATACGATGACAACAGCTCTCCATACCTGCAGTCCACCACAAGGACCACCCTCTCTAATCCCTGAAAAATGAAATCATCCTCAGGGACGAAGAGAGGGGGCTAAGCGCCCCCCATGGTTTTAGAGCATTGACTCTTCTAAGAGTCCTAAGAGTCCTGCTTACACTGATGGGGTGCAGCTGTGGGACCCTATTTTAAGAGATGATGTCCTCCACCCAACTCTCAAAAAGCTGAAAGGGTCTTCAGTAGAGATGGATAGTCGAGCTGGGCTATCAGACGGTCACCTCTGTAGCTGTAGTGTCATTTTTCCTATGGTCCAATGTGTAAATTAAACAAAAAAGTGCACGTTTGTTATGATGTCCAAGATGGGGACCAGGATGTGGACATAATAAAAAATTAGGGAACATGATAGGAGACATTTCTACAATACATATAATCATTCTTATCTATCTAATACGATCACAACAGCTCTCCATACCTGCAGTCCACCACAAGGACCACTCTCTCTAATCCCTGAAAAATGAAATCATCCTCAGTGACGAAGAGAGGGGGCTAAGCGCCCCCCATGGTCTCAAAACATTGACTCTTCTAAGAGTCCTAAGAGTCCTGCTCACACTGATGGGGTGCAGCTGTGGGACCCTATTTTCAGAGATGATGTCCTCCACCCAACTCTCAAAAAGCTGAAAGGGTCTTCAGTAGAGATGGATAGTCGAGCTGGGCTACCAGACGGTCACCTCTGTAGCTGTAGTGTCATTTTTCCTATGGTCCAATGTGTAAATTAAACAAAAAAGTGCACGTTTGTTATGATTTCCAAGATGGGGACCAGGATGTGGACATAATAAAAAAATAGGGAACATGATAGGAGACATTTCTACAATACATATAATCATTCTTATCTATCTAATACGATGACAACAGCTCTCCATACCTGCAGTCCACCACAAGGACCACCCTCTCTATTCCCTGAAAAGTGAAATCATCCTCAGTGACGAAGAGAGGGGGCTAAGCGCCCCCCATGGTCTCAAAACATTGACTCTTCTAAGAGTCCTAAGAGTCCTGCTCACACTGATGGGGTGCAGCTGTGGGACCCTATTTTCAGAGATGATGTTCTCCACCCAACTCTCAAAAAGCTGAAAGGGTCTTCAGTAGAGATGGATAGTCGATCTGGGCTATCAGACGGTCACCTCTGTAGCTGTAGTGTCATTTTTCCTATGGTCCAATGTGTAAATTAAACAAAAAAGTGCACGTTTGTTATGATGTCCAAGATGGGGACCAGGATGTGGACATAATAAAAAATTAGGGAACATGATAGGAGACATTTCTACAATACATATAATCATTCTTATCTATTTAATACGATGACAACAGCTCTCCATACCTGCAGTCCACCACAAGGACCACCCTCTCTAATCCCTGAAAAATGAAATCATCCTCAGTGACGAAGAGAGGGGGCTAAGCGCCCCCCATGGTCTGAGAGCATTGACTCTTCTAAGAGTCCTAAGAGTCCTGCTCACACTGATGGGGTGCAGCTGTGGGACCCTATTTTCAGAGATGATGTCCTCCACCCAACTCTCAAAAAGCTGAAAGGGTCTTCAGTAGAGATGGATTGTCGAGCTGGGCTATCAGACGGTCACCTCTGTAGCTGTAGTGTCATTTTTCCTATGGTCCAATGTGTAAATTAAACAAAAAAGTGCACGTTTGTTATGATGTCCAAGATGGGGACCAGGATGTGGACATAATAAAAAATTAGGGAACATGATAGGAGACATTTCTACAATACATATAATCATTCTTATCTATCTAATACGATGATAACAGCTCTCCATACCTGCAGTCCACCACAAGGACCACCCTCTCTAATCCCTGAAAAATGAAATCATCCTCAGTGACGAAGAGAGGGGGCTAAGTGCCCCCAATGGTCTCAGAGCATTGACTCTTCTAAGAGTCCTAAGAGTCCTGCTCACACTGATGGGGTGCAGCTGTGGGACCCTATTTTCAGAGATGATGTCCTCCACCCAACTCTCAAAAAGCTGAAAGGGTCTTCAGTAGAGATGGATAGTCGAGCTGGGCTATCAGACGGTCACCTCTGTAGCTGTAGTGTCATTTTTCCTATGGTCCAATGTGTAAATTAAACAAAAAAGTGCACGTTTGTTATGATGTCCAAGATGGGGACCAGGATGTGGACATAATAAAAAATTAGGGAACATGATAGGAGACATTTCTACAATACATATAATCATTCTTATCTATCTAATACGATGACAACAGCTCTCCATACCTGCAGTCCACCACAAGGACCACCCTCTCTAATCCCTGAAAAATGAAATCATCCTCAGGGACGAAGAGAGGGGGCTAAGCGCCCCCCATGGTTTTAGAGCATTGACTCTTCTAAGAGTCCTAAGAGTCCTGCTTACACTGATGGGGTGCAGCTGTGGGACCCTATTTTAAGAGATGATGTCCTCCACCCAACTCTCAAAAAGCTGAAAGGGTCTTCAGTAGAGATGGATAGTCGAGCTGGGCTATCAGACGGTCACCTCTGTAGCTGTAGTGTCATTTTTCCTATGGTCCAATGTGTAAATTAAACAAAAAAGTGCACGTTTGTTATGATGTCCAAGATGGGGACCAGGATGTGGACATAATAAAAAATTAGGGAACATGATAGGAGACATTTCTACAATACATATAATCATTCTTATCTATCTAATACGATGACAACAGCTCTCCATACCTGCAGTCCACCACAAGGACCACCCTCTCTAATCCCTGAAAAATGAAATCATCCTCAGTGACGAAGAGAGGGGGCTAAGCGCCCCCATGGTCTCAGAGCATTAACTCTTCTAAGAATCCTAAGAGTCCTGCTCACACTGATGGGGTGCAGCTGTGGGACCCTATTTTCAGAGATGATGTCCTCCACCCAACTCTCAAAAAGCTGAAAGGGTCTTCAGTAGAGATGGATAGTCGAGCTGGGCTATCAGACGGTCACCTCTGTAGCTGTAGTGTCATTTTTCCTATGGTCCAATGTGTAAATTAAACAAAAAAGTGCACGTTTGTTATGATGTCCAAGATGGGGACCAGGATGTGGACATAATAAAAAATTAGGGAACATGATAGGAGACATTTCTACAATACATATAATCATTCTTATCTATCTAATACGATCACAACAGCTCTCCATACCTGCAGTCCACCACAAGGACCACCCTCTCTATTGCCTGAAAAGTGAAATCATCCTCAGTGACGAAGAGAGGGGGCCATGGTCTCAAAACATTGACTCTTCTAAGAGTCCTAAGAGTCCTGCTCACACTGATGGGGTGCAGCTGTGGGACCCTATTTTCAGAGATGATGTTCTCCACCCAACTCTCAAAAAGCTGAAAGGGTCTTCAGTAGAGATGGATAGTCGAGCTGGGCTATCAGACGGTCACCTCTGTAGCTGTAGTGTCATTTTTCCTATGGTCCAATGTGTAAATTAAACAAAAAAGTGCACGTTTGTTATGATGTCCAAGATGGGGACCAGGATGTGGACATAATAAAAAATTAGGGAACATGATAGGAGACATTTCTACAATACATATAATCATTCTTATCTATTTAATACGATGACAACAGCTCTCCATACCTGCAGTCCACCACAAGGACCACCCTCTCTAATCCCTGAAAAATGAAATCATCCTCAGTGACGAAGAGAGGGGGCTAAGCGCCCCCCATGGTCTCAGAGCATTGACTCTTCTAAGAGTCCTAAGAGTCCTGCTCACACTGATGGGGTGCAGCTGTGGGACCCTATTTTCAGAGATGATGTCCTCCACCCAACTCTCAAAAAGCTGAAAGGGTCTTCAGTAGAGATGGATTGTCGAGCTGGGCTATCAGACGGTCACCTCTGTAGCTGTAGTGTCATTTTTCCTATGGTCCAATGTGTAAATTAAACAAAAAAGTGCACGTTTGTTATGATGTCCAAGATGGGGACCAGGATGTGGACATAATAAAAAATTAGGGAACATGATAGGAGACATTTCTACAATACATATAATCATTCTTATCTATCTAATACGATGATAACAGCTCTCCATACCTGCAGTCCACCACAAGGACCACCCTCCCTAATCCCTGAAAAATGAAATCATCCTCAGTGACGAAGAGAGGGGGCTAAGTGCCCCCAATGGTCTCAGAGCATTGACTCTTCTAAGAGTCCTAAGAGTCCTGCTCACACTGATGGGGTGCAGCTGTGGGACCCTATTTTCAGAGATGATGTCCTCCACCCAACTCTCAAAAAGCTGAAAGTGTCTTCAGTAGAGATGGATAGTCGAGCTGGGCTATCAGACGGTCACCTCTGTAGCTGTAGTGTCATTTTTCCTATGGTCCAATGTGTAAATTAAACAAAAAAGTGCACGTTTGTTATGATGTCCAAGATGGGGACCAGGATGTGGACATAATAAAAAATTAGGGAACATGATAGGAGACATTTCTACAATACATATAATCATTCTTATCTATTTAATACGATGACAACAGCTCTCCATACCTGCAGTCCACCACAAGGACCACCCTCTCTAATCCCTGAAAAATGAAATCATCCTCAGTGACGAAGAGAGGGGGCTAAGCGCCCCCCATGGTCTCAGAGCATTGACTCTTCTAAGAGTCCTAAGAGTCCTGCTCACACTGATGGGGTGCAGCTGTGGGACCCTATTTTCAGAGATGATGTCCTCCACCCAACTCTCAAAAAGCTGAAAGGGTCTTCAGTAGAGATGGATTGTCGAGCTGGGCTATCAGACGGTCACCTCTGTAGCTGTAGTGTCATTTTTCCTATGGTCCAATGTGTAAATTAAACAAAAAAGTGCACGTTTGTTATGATGTCCAAGATGGGGACCAGGATGTGGACATAATAAAAAATTAGGGAACATGATAGGAGACATTTCTACAATACATATAATCATTCTTATCTATCTAATACGATGATAACAGCTCTCCATACCTGCAGTCCACCACAAGGACCACCCTCCCTAATCCCTGAAAAATGAAATCATCCTCAGTGACGAAGAGAGGGGGCTAAGTGCCCCCAATGGTCTCAGAGCATTGACTCTTCTAAGAGTCCTAAGAGTCCTGCTCACACTGATGGGGTGCAGCTGTGGGACCCTATTTTCAGAGATGATGTCCTCCACCCAACTCTCAAAAAGCTGAAAGGGTCTTCAGTAGAGATGGATAGTCGAGCTGGGCTATCAGACAGTCACCTCTGTAGCTGTAGTGTCATTTTTCCTATGGTCCAATGTGTAAATTAAACAAAAAAGTGCACGTTTGTTATGATGTCCAAGATGGGGACCAGGATGTGGACATAATAAAAAATTAGGGAACATGATAGGAGACATTTCTACAATACATATAATCATTCTTATCTATCTAATACGATGACAACAGCTCTCCATACCTGCAGTCCACCACAAGGACCACCCTCTCTAATCCCTGAAAAATGAAATCATCCTCAGTGACGAAGAGAGGGGGCTAAGCGCCCCCATGGTCTCAGAGCATTAACTCTTCTAAGAGTCCTAAGAGTCCTGCTCACACTGATGGGGTGCAGCTGTGGGACCCTATTTTCAGAGATGATGTCCTCCACCCAACTCTCAAAAAGCTGAAAGGGTCTTCAGTAGAGATGGATAGTCGAGCTGGGCTATCAGACGGTCACCTCTGTAGCTGTAGTGTCATTTTTCCTATGGTCCAATGTGTAAATTAAACAAAAAAGTGCACGTTTGTTATGATGTCCAAGATGGGGACCAGGATGTGGACATAATAAAAAATTAGGGAACATGATAGGAGACATTTCTACAATACATATAATCATTCTTATCTATCTAATACGATGACAACAGCTCTACATACCTGCAGTCCACCACAAGGACCACCCTCTCTAATCCCTGAAAAATGAAATCATCCTCAGTGACGAAGAGAGGGGGCCAAGCGCCCCCCATGGTACCAGAGCATTGACTCTTCTAAGAGTCCTAAGAGTCCTGCTCACACTGATGGGGTGAAGCTGTGGGACCCTATTTTCAGAGATGATGTCCTCCACCCAACTCTCAAAAAGCTGAAAGGGTCTTCAGTAGAGATGGATAGTCGAGCTGGGCTATCAGACGGTCACCTCTGTAGCTGTAGTGTCATTTTTCCTATGGTCCAATGTGTAAATTAAACAAAAAAGTGCACGTTTGTTATGATGTCCAAGATGGGGACCAGGATGTGGACATAATAAAAAATTAGGGAACATGATAGGAGACATTTCTACAATACATATAATCATTCTTATCTATCTAATACGATGATAACAGCTCTCCATACCTGCAGTCCACCACAAGGACCACCCTCTCTAAACCCTGAAAAATGAAATCATCCTCAGTGACGAAGAGAGGGGGCTCAGTGCCCCCAATGGTCTCAGAGCATTGACTCTTCTAAGAGTCTTAAGAGTCCTGCTCACACTGATGGGGTGCAGCTGTGGGACCCTATTTTCAGAGATGATGTCCTCCACCCAACTCTCAAAATGCTGAAAGGGTCTTCAGTAGATATGGATAGTCGAGCTGGGCTATCAGACGGTCACCTCTGTAGCTGTAGTGTCATTTTTCCTATGGTCCAATGTGTAAATTAAACAAAAAAGTGCACGTTTGTTATGATGTCCAAGATGGGGACCAGGATGTGGACATAATAAAAAATTAGGGAACATGATAGGAGACATTTCTACAATACATATAATCATTCTTATCTATCTAATACGATGACAACAGCTCTCCATACCTGCAGTCCACCACAAGGACCACCCTCTCTAATCCCTGAAAAATGAAATCATCCTCAGTGACGAAGAGAGGGGGCTAAGCGCCCCCCATGGTCTCAGAGCATTGACTCTTCTAAGAGTCCTAAGAGTCCTGCTCACACTGATGGGGTGCAGCTGTGGGACCCTATTTTCAGAGATGATGTCCTCCACCCAACTCTCAAAAAGCTGAAAGGGTCTTCAGTAGAGATGGATTGTCGAGCTGGGCTATCAGACGGTCACCTCTGTAGCTGTAGTGTCATTTTTCCTATGGTCCAATGTGTAAATTAAACAAAAAAGTGCACGTTTGTTATGATGTCCAAGATGGGGACCAGGATGTGGACATAATAAAAAATTAGGGAACATGATAGGAGACATTTCTACAATACATATAATCATTCTTATCTATCTAATACGATGATAACAGCTCTCCATACCTGCAGTCCACCACAAGGACCACCCTCCCTAATCCCTGAAAAATGAAATCATCCTCAGTGACGAAGAGAGGGGGCTAAGTGCCCCCAATGGTCTCAGAGCATTGACTCTTCTAAGAGTCCTAAGAGTCCTGCTCACACTGATGGGGTGCAGCTGTGGGACCCTATTTTCAGAGATGATGTCCTCCACCCAACTCTCAAAAAGCTGAAAGGGTCTTCAGTAGAGATGGATAGTCGAGCTGGGCTATCAGACGGTCACCTCTGTAGCTGTAGTGTCATTTTTCCTATGGTCCAATGTGTAAATTAAACAAAAAAGTGCACGTTTGTTATGATGTCCAAGATGGGGACCAGGATGTGGACATAATAAAAAATTAGGGAACATGATAGGAGACATTTCTACAATACATATAATCATTCTTATCTATCTAATACGATGACAACAGCTCTCCATACCTGCAGTCCACCACAAGGACCACCCTCTCTAATCCCTGAAAAATGAAATCATCCTCAGTGACGAAGAGAGGGGGCTAAGCGCCCCCATGGTCTCAGAGCATTAACTCTTCTAAGAGTCCTAAGAGTCCTGCTCACACTGATGGGGTGCAGCTGTGGGACCCTATTTTCAGAGATGATGTCCTCCACCCAACTCTCAAAAAGCTGAAAGGGTCTTCAGTAGAGATGGATAGTCGAGCTGGGCTATCAGACGATCACCTCTGTAGCTGTAGTGTCATTTTTCCTATGGTCCAATGTGTAAATTAAACAAAAAAGTGCACGTTTGTTATGATGTCCAAGATGGGGACCAGGATGTGGACATAATAAAAAATTAGGGAACATGATAGGAGACATTTCTACAATACATATAATCATTCTTATCTATCTAATACGATGACAACAGCTCTACATACCTGCAGTCCACCACAAGGACCACCCTCTCTAATCCCTGAAAAATGAAATCATCCTCAGTGACGAAGAGAGGGGGCCAAGCGCCCCCCATGGTACCAGAGCATTGACTCTTCTAAGAGTCCTAAGAGTCCTGCTCACACTGATGGGGTGAAGCTGTGGGACCCTATTTTCAGAGATGATGTCCTCCACCCAACTCTCAAAAAGCTGAAAGGGTCTTCAGTAGAGATGGATAGTCGAGCTGGGCTATCAGACGGTCACCTCTGTAGCTGTAGTGTCATTTTTCCTATGGTCCAATGTGTAAATTAAACAAAAAAGTGCACGTTTGTTATGATGTCCAAGATGGGGACCAGGATGTGGACATAATAAAAAATTAGGGAACATGATAGGAGACATTTCTACAATACATATAATCATTCTTATCTATCTAATACGATGATAACAGCTCTCCATACCTGCAGTCCACCACAAGGACCACCCTCTCTAAACCCTGAAAAATGAAATCATCCTCAGTGACGAAGAGAGGGGGCTCAGTGCCCCCAATGGTCTCAGAGCATTGACTCTTCTAAGAGTCTTAAGAGTCCTGCTCACACTGATGGGGTGCAGCTGTGGGACCCTATTTTCAGAGATGATGTCCTCCACCCAACTCTCAAAATGCTGAAAGGGTCTTCAGTAGATATGGATAGTCGAGCTGGGCTATCAGACGGTCACCTCTGTAGCTGTAGTGTCATTTTTCCTATGGTCCAATGTGTAAATTAAACAAAAAAGTGCACGTTTGTTATGATGTCCAAGATGGGGACCAGGATGTGGACATAATAAAAAATTAGGGAACATGATAGGAGACATTTCTACAATACATATAATCATTCTTATCTATCTAATACGATGACAACAGCTCTCCATACCTGCAGTCCACCACAAGGACCACCCTCTCTAATCCCTGAAAAATGAAATCATCCTCAGTGACGAAGAGAGGGGGCCAAGCGCCCCCCATGGTACCAGAGCATTGACTCTTCTAAGAGTCCTAAGAGTCCTGCTCACACTGATGGGGTGAAGCTGTGGGACCCTATTTTCAGAGATGATGTCCTCCACCCAACTCTCAAAAAGCTGAAAGGGTCTTCAGTAGAGATGGATAGTCGAGCTGGGCTATCAGACGGTCACCTCTGTAGCTGTAGTGTCATTTTTCCTATGGTCCAATGTGTAAATTAAACAAAAAAGTGCACGTTTGTTATGATGTCCAAGATGGGGACCAGGATGTGGACATAATAAAAAATTAGGGAACATGATAGGAGACATTTCTACAATACATATAATCATTCTTATCTATCTAATACGATGACAACAGCTCTCCATACCTGCAGTCCACCACAAGGACCACCCTCTCTAATCCCTGAAAAATGAAATCATCCTCAGTGACGAAGAGAGGGGGCTAAGCGCCCCCATGGTCTCAGAGCATTAACTCTTCTAAGAATCCTAAGAGTCCTGCTCACACTGATGGGGTGCAGCTGTGGGACCCTATTTTCAGAGATGATGTCCTCCACCCAACTCTCAAAAAGCTGAAAGGGTCTTCAGTAGAGATGGATAGTCGAGCTGGGCTATCAGACGGTCACCTCTGTAGCTGTAGTGTCATTTTTCCTATGGTCCAATGTGTAAATTAAACAAAAAAGTGCACGTTTGTTATGATGTCCAAGATGGGGACCAGGATGTGGACATAATAAAAAATTAGGGAACATGATAGGAGACATTTCTACAATACATATAATCATTCTTATCTATCTAATACGATCACAACAGCTCTCCATACCTGCAGTCCACCACAAGGACCACCCTCTCTATTCCCTGAAAAGTGAAATCATCCTCAGTGACGAAGAGAGGGGGCCATGGTCTCAAAACATTGACTCTTCTAAGAGTCCTAAGAGTCCTGCTCACACTGATGGGGTGCAGCTGTGGGACCCTATTTTCAGAGATGATGTCCTCCACCCAACTCTCAAAAAGCTGAAAGGGTCTTCAGTAGAGATGGATAGTCGAGCTGGGCTATCAGACGGTCACCTCTGTAGCTGTAGTGTCATTTTTCCTATGGTCCAATGTGGAAATTAAACAAAAAAGTGCACGTTTGTTATGATGTCCAAGATGGGGACCAGGATGTGGACATAATAAAAAATTAGGGAACATGATAGGAGACATTTCTACAATACATATAATCATTCTTATCTATCTAATACGATGACAACAGCTCTCCATACCTGCAGTCCACCACAAGGACCACCCTCTCTAATCCCTGAAAAATGAAATCATCCTCAGTGACGAAGAGAGGGGGCTAAGCGCCCCCCATGGTTTTAGAGCATTGACTCTTCTAAGAGTCCTAAGAGTCCTGCTTACACTGATGGGGTGCAGCTGTGGGACCCTATTTTAAGAGATGATGTCCTCCACCCAACTCTCAAAAAGCTGAAAGGGTCTTCAGTAGAGATGGATAGTCGAGCTGGGCTATCAGACGGTCACCTCTGTAGCTGTAGTGTCATTTTTCCTATGGTCCAATGTGTAAATTAAACAAAAAAGTGCACGTTTGTTATGATGTCCAAGATGGGGACCAGGATGTGGACATAATAAAAAATTAGGGAACATGATAGGAGACATTTCTACAATACATATAATCATTCTTATCTATCTAATACGATGACAACAGCTCTCCATACCTGCAGTCCACCACAAGGACCACCCTCTCTAATCCCTGAAAAATGAAATCATCCTCAGTGACGAAGAGAGGGGGCCAAGCGCCCCCCATGGTACCAGAGCATTGACTCTTCTAAGAGTCCTAAGAGTCCTGCTCACACTGATGGGGTGAAGCTGTGGGACCCTATTTTCAGAGATGATGTCCTCCACCCAACTCTCAAAAAGCTGAAAGGGTCTTCAGTAGAGATGGATAGTCGAGCTGGGCTATCAGACGGTCACCTCTGTAGCTGTAGTGTCATTTTTCCTATGGTCCAATGTGTAAATTAAACAAAAAAGTGCACGTTTGTTATGATGTCCAAGATGGGGACCAGGATGTGGACATAATAAGAAATTAGGGAACATGATAGGAGACATTTCTACAATACATATAATCATTCTTATCTATCTAATACGATGACAACAGCTCTCCATACCTGCAGTTAACCACAAGGACCACCCTCTCTAATCCCTGAAAAATGAAATCATCCTCAGGGACGAAGAGAGGGGGCTAAGCGCCCCCCATGGTTTTAGAGCATTGACTCTTCTAAGAGTCCTAAGAGTCCTGCTTACACTGATGGGGTGCAGCTGTGGGACCCTATTTTCAGAGATGATGTCCTCCACCCAACTCTCAAAAAGCTGAAAGGGTCTTCAGTAGAGATGGATAGTCGAGCTGGGCTATCAGACGGTCACCTCTGTAGCTGTAGTGTCATTTTTCCTATGGTCCAATGTGTAAATTAAACAAAAAAGTGCACGTTTGTTATGATGTTCAAGATGGGGACCAGGATGTGGACATAATAAAAAATTAGGGAACATGATAGGAGACATTTCTACAATACATATAATCATTCTTATCTATCTAATACGATCACAACAGCTCTCCATACCTGCAGTCCACCACAAGGACCACTCTCTCTAATCCCTGAAAAATGAAATCATCCTCAGTGACGAAGAGAGGGGGCTAAGCACCCCCCATGGTCTCAGAGCATTGACTCTTCTAAGAGTCCTAAGATTCCTGCTCACACTGATGGGGTGCAGCTGTGGGACCCTATTTTCAGAGATGATGTCCTCCACCCAACTCTCAAAAAGCTGAAAGGGTCTTCAGTAGAGATGGATAGTCGAGCTGGGCTATCAGACGGTCACCTCTGTAGCTGTAGTGTCATTTTTCCTATGGTCCAATGTGTAAATTAAACAAAAAAGTGCACGTTTGTTATGATGTCCAAGATGGGGACCAGGATGTGGACATAATAAAAAATTAGGGAACATGATAGGAGACATTTCTACAATACATATAATCATTCTTATCTATCTAATACGATGACAACAGCTCTCCATACCTGCAGTCCACCACAAGGACCACCCTCTCTAATCCCTGAAAAATGAAATCATCCTCAGTGACGAAGAGAGGGGGCTAAGCGCCCCCCATGGTTTTAGAGCATTGACTCTTCTAAGAGTCCTAAGAGTCCTGCTTACACTGATGGGGTGCAGCTGTGGGACCCTATTTTAAGAGATGATGTCCTCCACCCAACTCTCAAAAAGCTGAAAGGGTCTTCAGTAGAGATGGATAGTCGAGCTGGGCTATCAGACGGTCACCTCTGTAGCTGTAGTGTCATTTTTCCTATGGTCCAATGTGTAAATTAAACAAAAAAGTGCACGTTTGTTATGATGTCCAAGATGGGGACCAGGATGTGGACATAATAAAAAATTAGGGAACATGATAGGAGACATTTCTACAATACATATAATCATTCTTATCTATCTAATACGATGACAACAGCTCTCCATACCTGCAGTCCACCACAAGGACCACCCTCTCTAATCCCTGAAAAATGAAATCATCCTCAGTGACGAAGAGAGGGGGCCAAGCGCCCCCCATGGTACCAGAGCATTGACTCTTCTAAGAGTCCTAAGAGTCCTGCTCACACTGATGGGGTGAAGCTGTGGGACCCTATTTTCAGAGATGATGTCCTCCACCCAACTCTCAAAAAGCTAAAAGGGTCTTCAGTAGAGATGGATAGTCGAGCTGGGCTATCAGACGGTCACCTCTGTAGCTGTAGTGTCATTTTTCCTATGGTCCAATGTGTAAATTAAACAAAAAAGTGCACGTTTGTTATGATGTCCAAGATGGGGACCAGGATGTGGACATAATAAGAAATTAGGGAACATGATAGGAGACATTTCTACAATACATATAATCATTCTTATCTATCTAATACGATGACAACAGCTCTCCATACCTGCAGTTAACCACAAGGACCACCCTCTCTAATCCCTGAAAAATGAAATCATCCTCAGGGACGAAGAGAGGGGGCTAAGCGCCCCCCATGGTTTTAGAGCATTGACTCTTCTAAGAGTCCTAAGAGTCCTGCTTACACTGATGGGGTGCAGCTGTCGGACCCTATTTTCAGAGATGATGTCCTCCACCCAACTCTCAAAAAGCTGAAAGGGTCTTCAGTAGAGATGGATAGTCGAGCTGGGCTATCAGACGGTCACCTCTGTAGCTGTAGTGTCATTTTTCCTATGGTCCAATGTGTAAATTAAACAAAAAAGTGCACGTTTGTTATGATGTTCAAGATGGGGACCAGGATGTGGACATAATAAAAAATTAGGGAACATGATAGGAGACATTTCTACAATACATATAATCATTCTTATCTATCTAATACGATCACAACAGCTCTCCATACCTGCAGTCCACCACAAGGACCACTCTCTCTAATCCCTGAAAAATGAAATCATCCTCAGTGACGAAGAGAGGGGGCTAAGCACCCCCCATGGTCTCAGAGCATTGACTCTTCTAAGAGTCCTAAGATTCCTGCTCACACTGATGGGGTGCAGCTGTGGGACCCTATTTTCAGAGATGATGTCCTCCACCCAACTCTCAAAAAGCTGAAAGGGTCTTCAGTAGAGATGGATAGTCGAGCTGGGCTATCAGACGGTCACCTCTGTAGCTGTAGTGTCATTTTTCCTATGGTCCAATGTGTAAATTAAACAAAAAAGTGCACGTTTGTTATGATTTCCAAGATGGGGACCAGGATGTGGACATAATAAAAAAATAGGGAACATGATAGGAGACATTTCTACAATACATATAATCATTCTTATCTATCTAATACGATGACAACAGCTCTCCATACCTGCAGTCCACCACAAGGACCACCCTCTCTATTCCCTGAAAAGTGAAATCATCCTCAGTGACGAAGAGAGGGGGCTAAGCGCCCCCCATGGTCTCAGAGCATTGACTCTTCTAAGAGTCCTAAGAGTCCTGCTCACAGTGATGGGGTGCAGCTGTGGGACCCTATTTTCAGAGATGATGTTCTCCACCCAACTCTCAAAAAGCTGAAAGGGTCTTCAGTAGAGATGGATAGTCGAGCTGGGCTATCAGACGGTCACCTCTGTAGCTGTAGTGTCATTTTTCCTATGGTCCAATGTGTAAATTAAACAAAAAAGTGCACGTTTGTTATGATGTCCAAGATGGGGACCAGGATGTGGACATAATAAAAAATTAGGGAACATGATAGGAGACATTTCTACAATACATATAATCATTCTTATCTATCTAATACGATGATAACAGCTCTCCATATCTGCAGTCCACCACAAGGACCACCCTCTCTAATCCCTGAAAAATGAAATCATCCTCAGTGATGAAGAGAGGGGGCTAAGTGCCCCCAATGGTCTCAGAGCATTGACTCTTCTAAGAGTCCTAAGAGTCCTGCTCACACTGATGGGGTGCAGCTGTGGGACCCTATTTTCAGAGATGATGTCCTCCACCCAACTCTCAAAAAGCTGAAAGGGTCTTCAGTAGAGATGGATAGTCGAGCTGGGCTATCAGACGGTCACCTCTGTAGCTGTAGTGTCATTTTTCCTATGGTCCAATGTGTAAATTAAACAAAAAAGTGCACGTTTGTTATGATGTCCAAGATGGGGACCAGGATGTGGACATAATAAAAAATTAGGGAACATGATAGGAGACATTTCTACAATACATATAATCATTCTTATCTATCTAATACGATGACAACAGCTCTCCATACCTGCAGTCCACCACAAGGACCACCCTCTCTAATCCCTGAAAAATGAAATCATCCTCAGTGACGAAGAGAGGGGGCCAAGCGCCCCCCATGGTACCAGAGCATTGACTCTTCTAAGAGTCCTAAGAGTCCTGCTCACACTGATGGGGTGCAGCTGTGGGACCCTATTTTCAGAGATGATGTCCTCCACCCAACTCTCAAAAAGCTGAAAGGGTCTTCAGTAGAGATGGATAGTCGAGCTGGGCTATCAGACGGTCACCTCTGTAGCTGTAGTGTCATTTTTCCTATGGTCCAATGTGTAAATTAAACAAAAAAGTGCACGTTTGTTATGATGTCCAAGATGGGGACCAGGATGTGGACATAATAAGAAATTAGGGAACATGATAGGAGACATTTCTACAATACATATAATCATTCTTATCTATCTAATACGATGACAACAGCTCTCCATACCTGCAGTTAACCACAAGGACCACCCTCTCTAATCCCTGAAAAATGAAATCATCCTCAGGGACGAAGAGAGGGGGCTAAGCGCCCCCCATGGTTTTAGAGCATTGACTCTTCTAAGAGTCCTAAGAGTCCTGCTTACACTGATGGGGTGCAGCTGTGGGACCCTATTTTCAGAGATGATGTCCTGCACCCAACTCTCAAAAAGCTGAAAGGGTCTTCAGTAGAGATGGATAGTCGAGCTGGGCTATCAGACGGTCACCTCTGTAGCTGTAGTGTCATTTTTCCTATGGTCCAATGTGTAAATTAAACAAAAAAGTGCACGTTTGTTATGATGTTCAAGATGGGGACCAGGATGTGGACATAATAAAAAATTAGGGAACATGATAGGAGACATTTCTACAATACATATAATCATTCTTATCTATCTAATACGATCACAACAGCTCTCCATACCTGCAGTCCACCACAAGGACCACTCTCTCTAATCCCTGAAAAATGAAATCATCCTCAGTGACGAAGAGAGGGGGCTAAGCACCCCCCATGGTCTCAGAGCATTGACTCTTCTAAGAGTCCTAAGATTCCTGCTCACACTGATGGGGTGCAGCTGTGGGACCCTATTTTCAGAGATGATGTCCTCCACCCAACTCTCAAAAAGCTGAAAGGGTCTTCAGTAGAGATGGATAGTCGAGCTGGGCTATCAGACGGTCACCTCTGTAGCTGTAGTGTCATTTTTCCTATGGTCCAATGTGTAAATTAAACAAAAAAGTGCACGTTTGTTATGATTTCCAAGATGGGGACCAGGATGTGGACATAATAAAAAAATAGGGAACATGATAGGAGACATTTCTACAATACATATAATCATTCTTATCTATCTAATACGATGACAACAGCTCTCCATACCTGCAGTCCACCACAAGGACCACCCTCTCTATTCCCTGAAAAGTGAAATCATCCTCAGTGACGAAGAGAGGGGGCTAAGCGCCCCCCATGGTCTCAGAGCATTGACTCTTCTAAGAGTCCTAAGAGTCCTGCTCACAGTGATGGGGTGCAGCTGTGGGACCCTATTTTCAGAGATGATGTTCTCCACCCAACTCTCAAAAAGCTGAAAGGGTCTTCAGTAGAGATGGATAGTCGAGCTGGGCTATCAGACGGTCACCTCTGTAGCTGTAGTGTCATTTTTCCTATGGTCCAATGTGTAAATTAAACAAAAAAGTGCACGTTTGTTATGATGTCCAAGATGGGGACCAGGATGTGGACATAATAAAAAATTAGGGAACATGATAGGAGACATTTCTACAATACATATAATCATTCTTATCTATCTAATACGATGATAACAGCTCTCCATATCTGCAGTCCACCACAAGGACCACCCTCTCTAATCCCTGAAAAATGAAATCATCCTCAGTGATGAAGAGAGGGGGCTAAGTGCCCCCAATGGTCTCAGAGCATTGACTCTTCTAAGAGTCCTAAGAGTCCTGCTCACACTGATGGGGTGCAGCTGTGGGACCCTATTTTCAGAGATGATGTCCTCCACCCAACTCTCAAAAAGCTGAAAGGGTCTTCAGTAGAGATGGATAGTCGAGCTGGGCTATCAGACGGTCACCTCTGTAGCTGTAGTGTCATTTTTCCTATGGTCCAATGTGTAAATTAAACAAAAAAGTGCACGTTTGTTATGATGTCCAAGATGGGGACCAGGATGTGGACATAATAAAAAATTAGGGAACATGATAGGAGACATTTCTACAATACATATAATCATTCTTATGTATCTAATACGATGACAACAGCTCTCCATTCCTGCAGTCCACCACAAGGACCACCCTCTCTAATCCCTGAAAAATGAAATCATCCTCAGTGACGAAGAGAGGGGGCTAAGCGCCCCCATGGTCTCAGAGCATTAACTCTTCTAAGAGTCCTAAGAGTCCTGCTCACAGTGATGGGGTGCAGCTGTGGGACCCTATTTTCAGAGATGATGTTCTCCACCCAACTCTCAAAAAGCTGAAAGGGTCTTCAGTAGAGATGGATAGTCGAGCTGGGCTATCAGACGGTCACCTCTGTAGCTGTAGTGTCATTTTTCCTATGGTCCAATGTGTAAATTAAACAAAAAAGTGCACGTTTGTTATGATGTCCAAGATGGGGACCAGGATGTGGACATAATAAAAAATTAGGGAACATGATAGGAGACATTTCTACAATACATATAATCATTCTTATCTATCTAATACGATGATACCAGCTCTCCATATCTGCAGTCCACCACAAGGACCACCCTCTCTAATCCCTGAAAAATGAAATCATCCTCAGTGATGAAGAGAGGGGGCTAAGTGCCCCCAATGGTCTCAGAGCATTGACTCTTCTAAGAGTCCTAAGAGTCCTGCTCACACTGATGGGGTGCAGCTGTGGGACCCTATTTTCAGAGATGATGTCCTCCACCCAACTCTCAAAAAGCTGAAAGGGTCTTCAGTAGAGATGGATAGTCGAGCTGGGCTATCAGACGGTCACCTCTGTAGCTGTAGTGTCATTTTTCCTATGGTCCAATGTGTAAATTAAACAAAAAAGTGCACGTTTGTTATGATGTCCAAGATGGGGACCAGGATGTGGACATAATAAAAAATTAGGGAACATGATAGGAGACATTTCTACAATACATATAATCATTCTTATGTATCTAATACGATGACAACAGCTCTCCATACCTGCAGTCCACCACAAGGACCACCCTCTCTAATCCCTGAAAAATGAAATCATCCTCAGTGACGAAGAGAGGGGGCTAAGCGCCCCCATGGTCTCAGAGCATTAACTCTTCTAAGAGTCCTAAGAGTCCTGCTCACACTGATGGGGTGCAGCTGTGGGACCCTATTTTCAGAGATGATGTCCTCCACCCAACTCTCAAAAAGCTGAAAGGGTCTTCAGTAGAGATGGATAGTCGAGCTGGGCTATCAGACGGTCACCTCTGTAGCTGTAGTGTCATTTTTCCTATGGTCCAATGTGTAAATTAAACAAAAAAGTGCACGTTTGTTATGATGTCCAAGATGGGGACCAGGATGTGGACATAATAAAAAATTAGGGAACATGATAGGAGACATTTCTACAATACATATAATCATTCTTATCTATCTAATACGATGACAACAGCTCTCCATACCTGCAGTCCACCACAAGGACCACCCTCTCTAATCCCTGAAAAATGAAATCATCCTCAGTGACGAAGAGAGGGGGCCAAGCGCCCCCCATGGTACCAGAGCATTGACTCTTCTAAGAGTCCTTAGAGTCCTGCTCACACTGATGGGGTGAAGCTGTGGGACCCTATTTTCAGAGATGATGTCCTCCACCCAACTCTCAAAAAGCTGAAAGGGTCTTCAGTAGAGATGGATAGTCGAGCTGGGCTATCAGACGGTCACCTCTGTAGCTGTAGTGTCATTTTTCCTATGGTCCAATGTGTAAATTAAACAAAAAAGTGCACGTTTGTTATGATGTCCAAGATGGGGACCAGGATGTGGACATAATAAGAAATTAGGGAACATGATAGGAGACATTTCTACAATACATATAATCATTCTTATCTATCTAATACGATGACAACAGCTCTCCATACCTGCAGTCCACCACAAGGACCACCCCCTCTAATCCCTGAAAAATGAAATCATCCTCAGGGACGAAGAGAGGGGGCTAAGCGCCCCCCATGGTTTTAGAGCATTGACTCTTCTAAGAGTCCTAAGAGTCCTGCTTACACTGATGGGGTGCAGCTGTGGGACCCTATTTTCAGAGATGATGTCCTCCACCCAACTCTCAAAAAGCTGAAAGGGTCTTCAGTAGAGATGGATAGTCGAGCTGGGCTATCAGACGGTCACCTCTGTAGCTGTAGTGTCATTTTTCCTATGGTCCAATGTGTAAATTAAACAAAAAAGTGCACGTTTGTTATGATGTCCAAGATGGGGACCAGGATGTGGACATAATAAAAAATTAGGGAACATGATAGGAGACATTTCTACAATACATATAATCATTCTTATCTATCTAATACGATCACAACAGCTCTCCATACCTGCAGTCCACCACAAGGACCACTCTCTCTAATCCCTGAAAAATGAAATCATCCTCAGTGACGAAGAGAGGGGGCTAAGCGCCCCCCATGGTCTCAGAGCATTGACTCTTCTAAGAGTCCTAAGATTCCTGCTTACACTGATGGGGTGCAGCTGTGGGACCCTATTTTCAGAGATGATGTCCTCCACCCAACTCTCAAAAAGCTGAAAGGGTCTTCAGTAGAGATGGATAGTCGAGCTGGGCTATCAGACGGTCACCTCTGTAGCTGTAGTGTCATTTTTCCTATGGTCCAATGTGTAAATTAAACAAAAAAGTGCACGTTTGTTATGATGTCCAAGATGGGGACCAGGATGTGGACATAATAAAAAAATAGGGAACATGATAGGAGACATTTCTACAATACATATAATCATTCTTATCTATCTAATACCTGCAGTCCACCACAAGGACCACCCTCTCTATTCCCTGAAAAGTGAAATCATCCTCAGTGACGAAGAGAGGGGGCTAAGCGCCCCCCATGGTCTCAGAGCATTGACTTTTCTAAGAGTCCTAAGAGTCCTGCTCACACTGATGGGGTGCAGCTGTGGGACCCTATTTTCAGAGATGATGTTCTCCACCCAACTCTCAAATAGCTGAAAGGGTCTTCAGTAGAGATGGATAGTCGAGCTGGGCTATCAGACGGTCACCTCTGTAGCTGTAGTGTCATTTTTCCTATGGTCCAATGTGTAAATTAAACAAAAAAGTGCATGTTTGTTATGATGTCCAAGATGGGGACCAGGATGTGGACATAATAAAAAATTAGGGAACATGATAGGAGACATTTCTACAATACATATAATCATTCTTATCTATTTAATACGATGACAACAGCTCTCCATACCTGCAGTCCACCACAAGGACCACCCTCTCTAATCCCTGAAAAATGAAATCATCCTCAGTGACGAAGAGAGGGGGCTAAGCGCCCCCCATGGTCTCAGAGCATTGACTCTTCTAAGAGTCCTAAGAGTCCTGCTCACACTGATGGGGTGCAGCTGTGGGACCCTATTTTCAGAGATGATGTCCTCCACCCAACTCTCAAAAAGCTGAAAGGGTCTTCAGTAGAGATGGATAGTCGAGCTGGGCTATCAGACGGTCACCTCTGTAGCTGTAGTGTCATTTTTCCTATGGTCCAATGTGTAAATTAAACAAAAAAGTGCACGTTTGTTATGATGTCCAAGATGGGGACCAGGATGTGGACATAATAAAAAATTAGGGAACATGATAGGAGACATTTCTACAATACATATAATCATTCTTATCTATCTAATACGATGACAACAGCTCTCCATACCGTATTTCATGGTCAATCCAGGTTTGTCAGTGATGGCACTGACATAATGTATGGCGTCTTTTTCGGGCGTTATCCTTTGCCTTTTCATTGTGAAAATCCAGTTGCCTATATCAAAGCAAATTCTACTACTTGTAAAGTATGCAGAAAATGAAATGTAGAACATATAACATCAACTGCTTAGGAACACATCATAGGTTAGTACTTAAAAGGATATTGTCATGTTCTAGTCATAATGCAAGCTGGACATTTTTCATGTTACCCTGTAATCGCCGGCCTGTTCTAATGCTCACAAGCAAAGATATATGCTCAGCTGCTAAGGCTTCCCTCTGCCTTCTGAATGAAAATTGAATATGTCTGGCTCACTGTGTATATAGCAGGTGCTCAGAAAAAATAAGAGTCAATTCAAAAGAAATAGCTCTGGTACACTATAGTGATTAATAACGTAAGAAAAGAACTGCCAATGTATGTAAAGTGCTATGGAATTAATAGCGCTATATAAATGAATAAAATTATTATTATTATTATTATTGGAATGCTGAAAATTCTTTATTTGTGCAAAAGGATAATTCATCCAACGTTTCGACCTTGTTTTTAGGTCTTTATCAAGGATAAAGTTGTCTAAGATCATAAAGGGTTACAAAACCATATAAACACGTAATTAGTACATAGTACAACATAACAGTACAATATATTGCTACTTGAGAGTACAATGGGTCAAATGACCATGAGGCACATACAAAAAATTTTTCCAAAGCCATAGTGAAAACATTTGTACTGAGGAAAGAAAATTTCCACATGACCTATCTGGAGAAACATTCTGGATCAAACAACCAAAAATAGTCAAGCAGGTAAATACACACCTATATGGATAACAGGATGATATGTGTTCAATTGTATAGCGTCATTGCCATTAAGGTACAAATGGAAAACTTGCAATCCTATATAGTGAAGGAAATGAACACATATCATATCAAAGAACACAGGAACATGGGTGTGAGAAAAACCTCAATGTTTATACTTTGTTCTTTATAATGGTGTGAACATGTATATGTCTCAGTACCTTATGCACTTGAGAATTCTAGTGAGTAGATGATGAAAGCCTATTCCAGAACTGGAATCGGTAAATAATTGTAGGTGGAATCTAAATGAAAAGATGGTACAAGTGTTATCATGACACGTGGGCTATAACACAATGGACCGTGTGACAAAGAAGAAAGGAGAGAAAGAAGAGGAAGAAAATGGAACTACCTGTAACATTACGTGATAGTCACTGGTAAGTATCACTTGACAATTCAGGTGAAAAAGGATTCCTTTATTAAAGGGTTCTCAGTCGCCTCAGGATCATGAAATACTAGGGTAAATGATATGAGAATGGGTAAGAAGCACCACTAAAGGAAATATGAAATGCAGGACATATATCTATAAACCCCTGAACTACATGATAGAAATAAAAAGAAGAAAAAAGAAAAAAAAGAAGAAAGAAGAACACATAGAATGCGGAAAGAGAATGGGTACAACTACCTGAGTTACTGCAGGGAGGCCCCTGGTTGGTATTGTGAGGGTTAGTGGAATTCCTTCACTGAAGGGTTCTCAGTTGCCTCAGGTTCGTGAAAAATGCTATAGACAAATAATGCCCGGAGAAAAGGGGTTCATATACAGCGAATAATGGTAATACAAGGTACATGTGTCACATGTAATAGTATATATATATATATTGTACTAAGCTCTACACCAGAAATAGAAAGTAGTCCCTCTGCCTTCTGTCTAGGTGCCCTGAGTTATGTCCTGTAAACTGTCACAGCGACCCAGACACACATGTGTAGTAGGGGAATATCCCTGCTGAGATGCCAGTGCTAGAGCACTCGTTTGCTGTGGAGTTGAACGCTATGTGAGCAGTTCTTACCTTCAATGAGCAGAAGTCTCTTTTTTCAGATTTCAATATCTCTGTGGGTATCTGGCAGAAATATGGAATACTCTTTACTGCTAAGACCCTGTACACCACTCCCACTAAAGGGGGCTTTACACGCTGCGACATCGCTAATGCGGAGTCGTTGGGGTCACGGAATTTGTGACGCACATCCGGCCGCATTAGCGATGTTGCTGCGTGTGACACCGATGAGCGATTTTGCATCGTTGCAAAAACGTGCAAAATCGCTCATCGGTGACATGGGTCTCCATTCTCGATTATCGTTACTGCAGCAGTAACGATGTAGTTCGTCGCTCCTGCGGCAGCACACATCACTCCGTGTGACACCGCAGAAACGAGGAACCTCTCCTTACCTGCCTCCCAGCCGCTATGAGGAAGGAAGGAGGTGGGCGGGATGTTCCGGCCACTCATCTCCGCCCCTCCGCTGCTATTGGGCGGTCGCTCAGTGACGTCGCTGTGACGCCGCACGGACCGCCCCCTTAGAAAGGAGGCGGTTCGCCGGTCACAGCGACGTCGCCGGGCAGGTAAGTATGTGTGACGGGTCTGGTCGGTGTTGTGCGGCATGGGCAGCGATTTACCCGTGTCGCGCAACAGATGGGGGCGGGTACCCACACTAGCGATATCGGGACCGATATCGCAGTGTGTAAAGTAGCCTTTAGTCACATGACCAAGACTGTATCTGTGTCCCTACAACACACTTGAGACAAATGTGTGTGTGAGCCTGCATTGTGGGGTATATATAATATATTATAGAGCTGGGAAGGATCATTCTAAGCAGTGAGCTGTTCCAGTATTTGTAGGAAAATACCCAGTAGAAGCATCAAACACAGCACCAATACCTCCCATCAGTATCCCACCACAGTGCCATGTAACCCATGCCCTACACTCCCATCTACACCAATACTATACAGGCACAAACTAGTATATCTGACTAAAAGCCCCCAAAATATGAAGAACGGCCTATAGTTGAGTGTGGATATAAAATCTATGTGAGCAGAGCTAGAATAGAAATCACTGATCGCATTGAAGTCATTCTGACCATAAATCACCATGATATCAAGGTGAGGAGTTGTGTGTTACTGCTGGGAGGAAAGGGTTAACAGTGGAATATTAAGGTGCATTTCTGTGTGCAGTGTTACTAGTCAATGTAACAATTCAGTATGAGCTGCTCTTGGTGCCGGGGGAGGGAGATGCTCTCCTGAGCAAGATAGATGGGGAATGAACATAATATCTATATAGTGTAAGGCAGGGGGTCTCAAACTCGGCTGGGTGTATGGGCCGCACAGAGGAAAAAAATAATTTGGGGGGCTGCATTCTTTGCAAGACAAAGTGACATTTTTATTGGTACCATATATGTATATATTTTTTTCACACACCTTTGGATGACTGATTTTCAACATTTTTCACTTGTTTATTATAACAAATGTGCACATTCTTTGGTTAAATCTAAAAAAAATAAATGTGATGTTAAAAAAAAGTCATGCCTTATTTTGTTTTTTTTTACATTTTATCCCTTTCTTTTAACTAATAGTGTTACAATTATGACGCTAGCGTTTTGTGAAGGGAATGCTTTGCCTACTTCCGTGACTATGGCCTTCCGGAACTGCTGCATTTTGGCTGACCTCTCCGCCTCGGGAATAAGAGACATAAAGTTCTCCTTGTAGCGTGGGTCTAACAGTGTTACCAACCAGTAATGATTGTCGGCCAAGATGTTCTTAACGCGAGGGTCACGAGACAGGCAGCTTACCATAAAGTCATCCATGTGCGCCAGACTCTTAACAGCCATCACTTCAGTATCCAGACCAACACGATGACTGAACATGCTGTCCTCCTCCTTCTCCTCCTCCTCCTCATCTACCCTGTCCTCTGGCCAGCCACGCTGAACTGAGCATATGACTGGTATGCATGTCATATCCTCAATTTGGCCGGAGAGTTGCTCCATGTCTTCATCTTCCTCCTCGTCATAGTCCTCCACTGCACGTTGTGATGAGACGAGGCTGGGCTATGTGTTATCACCCACACCCACTACTGTTTCTTGCTCCAACTCATCGTGTTCCGCCTGCAATGCATCATGTTTGGTTTTGAGCAGAGACCGTTTTAGAAGGCAGAGAAGCGGTATGGTGACGCTAATAATGGCGTCATCGCCGCTCACCATCTTGGTGGAGTCCTCAAAGTTTTGGAGGATGGTACATAGGTCGGACATCCATCTCCACTCCTCAGGTGTTATGTGTGGAGTTTGACCCATTTCCCGACGGCTTAGGTGATGCAGGTACTCAACAACTGCCCTCTTCTGCTCACATATCCTGATCAACATGTGCAGAGTTGAATTCCAACGCGTGGGGACATCACACACCAGTCTGTGAGCCGGAAGATGCAAATGACGCTGAAAGCCGGCAAGGCCGGCTGAAGCAGTAGGTGACTTTCGAAAATGTGCAGACAGGCGGCGAACTTTTACCAGCAGATGAGACAGCTCTGGGTATGACTTTAGAAACCGCTGAACCACGAGGTTGAGCACATGGGCCAAGCATGGAACATGTGTCAGCTGGCCTCGCCTCAAAGCCGCCACTAGGTTCCGGCCATTGTCACACACAACCTTTCCTGGCTTTAGGTTCAGAGGTGTGAGCCAGTGATCTGCATGCTGTTTTAGAGCTGTCCACACCTCTTCTGCATTGTGGGATTTGTCACTTATGCAGATTAGCTGCAGCACAGCCTGTTGCCGCTTCGCCGAGGCAGTGCTGCAGTGCTTCCAGCTTGGGACTGGTGTGGAGGGTAAAGTGGATGAGGATGCGCAGGAGGAGGAGGAGGCTGAAGAGCATGACATTCCGGAGCTGTAGAGTGTGGGTGAAACCCTGACTGAGGTAGGGCCTGCAAACCTTGGTGTGGGAAGGACTTGTTCCGTTCCTCGCTCAAACTGGGTCCCAGCTGGGCTGGGCTGGGTAGGGCGTTGTGGGGGGTTTGTCTATCTCCGTTTGAGGTGAGTTTGTTTAAGTTAGCCTTTTCTTTGGCGTTTTTTGGAGCCCTGCGGGTTGGGGAGTTGGTATCGCCCAGTAAGGCGTTCCCCGGGGGCTTGGATTGGGGTGACATTGTCAGTGGAAAACGGAGTTGAATTTTGGATTAGGAAATCGAAAACTGATCAGAGAGGTGTGGGTAGACTAGTCCGTTTGGGGATGGTTGTGGCATCTGATATGTGCCCGTTCAAGTGTCTCGGGAATTTTCAACAGATCCGTCCGAAGGTGGATGGCCCCTTATTATGTCACGAGGATGGGTCCTTTTTATCGAGATACCAATTTGTGAGTGTTTTTAGGGCATGTTTGAAGTCGTTGGGGTTAGATCCGAAGTCTTTCGGATTGGGGCAGCGACGGAGGCCTCTATATGCGGCCTACCGGAGGAGACAGTTAAGCAGATTGGTAGGTGGAAGTCGCAGCGCTTTAAGTCGTATGTACGTCCCCAGGTGGTTGTTGGCAATTGAGGGGAAAAGGGGGGGGGTATTAGGGTAGCAATGGGGGGGGGGAGAGTGTGTGTTTTTTGTCAATTTGGTTTGGTGAGGCAATAAAATGGTGTCGTCTGTACATTTTGTATTGCAGAAGCACCCCCCCTTCCTTCCCTGGTCTGGATCCTTGGCCACTCTTATGTGTATTGGGGAGCCCGACGAGCGGACGCGAGATGGAACGGGAGACAGCTAGGTTTTGAGAAGGACCTGGCTCTCGTGCGATGGCTCGGTGTTCGGGGGTTAGGGTGGAACAGGGTGTTGCAGGAGGTGCATAGATACGCCCGGTTGGACAGACCTCCTGACATCTTAGTGTTGCATGCCGGGGGGAATGATTTGGGTGGGCGTCCTTTTCGAATCTTGATAAAGGACATCAAACATGATTTGTTACGGTTATGGGTGTCGTTTCCAGGTCTAACGATAGTCTGGTCGGAGATAGTAGCGAGAAAGAGTTGGCAGAAAGCGCGGTCAGTTGACAGGTTGAACAAGGCGCGGGCGAAGGTTAATAGGGCGATCTCGAAGTTTGTTAGTCGGAACGGGGGTATAGCAATACGGCATGTTGAGTTGGAAAGGACGGAAGAGGAATTTTGGTTGGCTGACGGGGTACACCTTAATGCGGTGGGAACTGACTTATGGGCTCTTGGCTTGCAGGGAGGTATTGAGAGGGCCCTTTGGTTGCGGGGGGTCTCAGGCACTTGAAGGGTTTCAAGGTGCCTTCGTTGTGGTGTTGTTTATTGGTGGGTCCTTGAAGTTGGTTTAAAATTGGTTCGGGGATTCATCCGGGTATGGATCCCCTCATTGGCAGAATTGATGGTCCCCTGGTGATTTTGGGGGGGAACCCCGACGGGGTATGTCGGGGCCCCTGGGGGTGTGGTTGGGGTTGACGGAGGATTAACCCTTACCATTTGGTGCTCCTGAGCCAGTGTGGGTAACGGCTGGGAGCAAGTTGAGGTTTTTTATTGCTCGGTTATGGGAATCACCAGGGTTTTGGTAGCTTCAAGGACCTTACCACATTGCAAATTTTATTGGTTATGTATTCTTGTTAATAAAATGGCTGCTATGGCCAAAATTATCCAAAGATAAATTTGTGTCTGTGTAATTACTTTTAAATAAGAAATGGGAATGGAGGTGTGGGGTATGAAAGGAAGACCGGAGTCAACAATTCCAGGGTCAAGCATGTTTATTTGCGTAAGCTTCGTTCCAGGGTAGAAAGGGTAAGAGTGCCTTTCAGAATTCGAAGTGGTCGGACTGTACGGACCACCAAGAACTGCAGGAGAGCTTGAACATCTTCCCATGGATTTGCGACATCCTCCCTCATCAGTTACGTAGGTAAGCAGGTTCTCAGCATTGCAGCCCATTTGTTGTCTTAAGTTAGTTAAGCGGGGTTAACTAACCTGTCAGTTCAGCCTCAGGTCTAAAGCAGAGGCCTGGACTCCACTCCTTACTCCTCACTCCACAACTCTCCTTAAAAACAACTGACTCCTTTTTCCTGCCCCGGGGTCTCCAGACCCCTAGGTGGGCGTTTCCTTCCGTCTGGTCCTGCCCACTGGTGTGCCTGTCTTTCCCTGGGGGAGGTGACTAGGATTTTCTGGTTGGCTTTGTGTGACTTAGGTGAGGGAAGTTGTTATGCGGGGGCCTATGTGTGACTACCTGCAGTGTCAGGGCGTCACATATGTATGTGTGTATGTCTGCTAAAGGAATCCGCACCGTCATATTTACAAACACAAAATTTTGCAGACACCTCATGTGACTCAGGGAACGTCGTAGACTATGTTTTAACAGGAATATTTAACCCCGCGCTTTACAGTTACTCTCCAAAAAACCTGCCTCCATTAAACTGAATGGAGGTGGGAGCTGCAAGTTATTAATAGCAGCTGTGATTGGTTGCTATAAGAACAAAGGACATTCATAGTATAAGAAGCTTATGTGTGAGATAATATGATGTCAGTGGGGAGACAGATAGAGAGAGACAGACACAGACTGAGAGACAAACAGACAGAGACAGATAGGCATAGACAGACAGGGAAAGAGACAGAGACAAACAGACAGAGGCAGACAGGGAAAGAGACAGACAGAGATAGACAGGGAAAAAAGGCAGACAGACAGAGACAGAGAAAGAGACAGAGGCAGATAGGGAAACAGACAGAGACAAACATACAGAGACAGGCAGGAGAAAAGGCAGACCGATAGGGAAAGAGACAGACAGGGGAAGAGACAGACAGAGAGAGACAGACAGATAGAGACAGACAAAGAAATACAGAGATAGACAGGGAAAGAGACAAACGGGGAATGAGTCAGACAGAGAGAGACAAAGAGAGACAGGCAGAGAGAGACAGGGAAAGAGACAGACAGGGGAAGAGAAAGACAGAGACAGACAAAGAAATACAGAGACAGACAGGGGAAGAGACAGACAGGGGAAGATACAGACAGGGGAAGAGACAGACAGACAGGGAAAGAGACAGACCTGGAAAAGAGACAGACCTGGAAAAGAGACAGGCCTGGAAAAGAGACAGACAGACATAGAAACAGACAGCCACAAAGAGAGAGAGAGACAGACAGACACAGAGAGACAGACAGAGATAGAGAGACAGACAGACATGGATAGAGATAGAGACACACAGAGACAGACAGATGACAGAGACTGGGAGAGAGACAGACAGAAGCATAAATCCCTAACTAAAACTTAACATTTAATGATAGTTTTAAAAGGTAAAAAAACACAAATCATGTAAATAGAATGACTCTCTTCTGTGCATAGAGTCAACATTTTGTGTTTGTAAATATGACGGTGCGGATTCCTTTAGCAGACATACACACATACATATGTGACGCCCTGACACTGCAGGTAGTCACACATAGGCCCCCGCATAACAACTTCCCTCACCTAAGTCACACAAAGCCAACCAGAAAACCCTAGTCACCTCCCCCAGGGAAAGACAGGCACACCAGTGGGCAGGACCAGACGGAAGGAAACGCCCACCTAGGGGTCTGGAGACCCCGGGGCAGGAAAAAGGAGTCAGTTGTTTTTAAGGAGAGTTGTGGAGTGAGGAGTAAGGAGTGGAGTCCAGGCCTCTGCTTTAGACCTGAGGCTGAACTGACAGGTTAGTTAACCCCGCTTAACTAACTTAAGATAACAAATGGGCTGCAATGCTGAGAACCTGCTTACCTACGTAACTGATGAGGGAGGATGTCGCAAATCCATGGGAAGATGTTCAAGCTCTCCTGCAGTTCTTGGTGGCCCGTACAGTCCGACCACTTCGAATTCTGAAAGGCACTCTTACCCTTTCTACCCTGGAACGAAGCTTAGGCAAATAAACATGCTTGACCCTGGAATTGTTGACTCCGGTCTTCCTTTCATACCCCACACCTCCATTCCCATTTCTTATTTAAAAGTAATTACACAGACACAAATTTATCTTTGGATAATTTTGGCCATAGCAGCCATTTTATTAACAAGAATACATAACCAATAAAATTTGCAATGTGGTAAGGTCCTTGAAGCTACCAAAACCCTGGTGATTCCCATAACCGAGCAATAAAAAACCTCAACTTGCTCCCAGCCGTTACCCACACTGGCTCAGGAGCACCAAATGGTAAGGGTTAATCCTCCGTCAACCCCAACCACACCCCCAGGGGCCCCGACATACCCCGTCGGGGTTCCCCCCCAAAATCACCAGGGGACCATCAATTCTGCCAATGAGGGGATCCATACCCGGATGAATCCCCGAACCAATTTTAAACCAACTTCAAGGACCCACCAATAAACAACACCACAACGAAGGCACCTTGAAACCCTTCAAGTGCCTGAGACCCCCCGCAACCAAAGGGCCCTCTCAATACCTCCCTGCAAGCCAAGAGCCCATAAGTCAGTTCCCACCGCATTAAGGTGTACCCCGTCAGCCAACCAAAATTCCTCTTCCGTCCTTTCCAACTCAACATGCCGTATTGCTATACCCCCGTTCCGACTAACAAACTTCGAGATCGCCCTATTAACCTTCGCCCGCGCCTTGTTCAACCTGTCAACTGACCGCGCTTTCTGCCAACTCTTTCTCGCTACTATCTCCGACCAGACTATCGTTAGACCTGGAAACGACACCCATAACCGTAACAAATCATGTTTGATGTCCTTTATCAAGATTCGAAAAGGACGCCCACCCAAATCATTCCCCCCGGCATGCAACACTAAGATGTCAGGAGGTCTGTCCAACCGGGCGTATCTATGCACCTCCTGCAACACCCTGTTCCACCCTAACCCCCGAACACCGAGCCATCGCACGAGAGCCAGGTCCTTCTCAAAACCTAGCTGTCTCCCGTTCCATCTCGCGTCCGCTCGTCGGGCTCCCCAATACACATAAGAGTGGCCAAGGATCCAGACCAGGGAAGGAAGAGGGGGTGCTTCTGCAATACAAAATGTACAGACGACACCATTTTATTGCCTCACCAAACCAAATTGACAAAAAACACACACTCTCACCCCCCCCATTGCTACCCTAATACCCCCCCTTTTCCCCTCAATTGCCAACAACCACCTGGGGACGTACATACGACTTAAAGCGCTGCGACTTCCACCTACCAATCTGCTTAACTGTCTCCTCCGGTAGGCCGCATATAGAGGCCTCCGTCGCTGCCCCAATCCGAAAGACTTCGGATCTAACCCCAACGACTTCAAACATGCCCTAAAAACACTCACAAATTGGTATCTCGATAAAAAGGACCCATCCTCGTGACATAATAAGGGGCCATCCACCTTCGGACGGATCTGTTGAAAATTCCCGAGACACTTGAACGGGCACATATCAGATGCCACAACCATCCCCAAACGGACTAGTCTACCCACACCTCTCTGATCAGTTTTCGATTTCCTAATCCAAAATTCAACTCCGTTTTCCACTGACATAATGTCACCCCAATCCAAGCCCCCGGGGAACGCCTTACTGGGCGATACCAACTCCCCAACCCGCAGGGCTCTAAAAAACGCCAAAGAAAGGCTAACTTAAACAAACTCACCTCAAACGGAGATAGACAAACCCCCCACAACGCCCTACCCAGCCGGGTAGGGACCCAGCCCAGCCCAGCTGGGACCCAGTTTGAGCGAGGAACGGAACAAGTCCTTCCCACACCAAGGTTTGCAGGCCCTACCTCAGTCAGGGTTTCACCCACACTCTACAGCTCCGGAATGTCATGCTCTTCAGCCTCCTCCTCCTCCTGCGCATCCTCATCCACTTTACCCTCCACACCAGTCCCAAGCTGGAAGCACTGCAGCACTGCCTCGGCGAAGCGGCAACAGACTGTGCTGCAGCTAATCTGCATAGGTGACAAACCCCACAATGCAGAAGAGGTGTGGACAGCTCTAAAACAGCATGCAGATCACTGGCTCACACCTCTGAACCTAAAGCCAGGAAAGGTTGTGTGTGACAATGGCCGGAACCTGGTGGCGGCTTTGAGGCGAGGCCAGCTGACACATGTTCCATGCATGGCCCATGTGCTCAACCTCGTGGTTCAGCGGTTTCTAAAGTCATACCCAGAGCTGTCTGATCTGCTGGTAAAAGTTCGCTGCCTGTCTGCACATTTTCGAAAGTCACCTACTGCTTCAGCCGGCCTTGCCGGCTTTCAGCGTCGTTTGCATCTTCCGGCTCACAGACTGGTGTGTGATGTCCCCACGCGTTGGAATTCAACTCTGCACATGTTGATCAGGATATGTGAGCAGAAGAGGGCAGTTGTTGAGTACCTGCATCACCTAAGCCGTCGGGAAATGGGTCAAACTCCACACATAACACCTGAGGAGTGGAGATGGATGTCCGACCTATGTACCATCCTCCAAAACTTTGAGGACTCCACCAAGATGGTGAGCGGCGATGACGCCATTATTAGCGTCACCATACCGCTTCTCTGCCTTCTAAAACGGTCTCTGCTCAAAACCAAACATGATGCATTGCAGGCGGAACACGATGAGTTGGAGCAAGAAACAGTAGTGGGTGTGGGTGATAACACACAGTCCAGCCTCGTCTCATCACAACGTGCAGTGGAGGACTATGACGAGGAGGAGGATGAAGACATGGAGCAACTCTCCGGCCAAATTGAGGATATGACATGCATACCAATCATATGCTCAGTTCAGCGTGGCTGGCCAGAGGACAGGGTAGATGATGAGGAGGAGGAGGAGGAGGAGGAGGAGGAGAAGGAGGAGGACAGCATGTTCAGTCATCGTGTTGGTCTGGATACTGAAGTGATGGCTGTTAAGAGTCTGGCGCACATGGATGACTTTATGGTAAGCTGCCTGTCTCGTGACCCTCGCGTTAAGAACATCTTGGCCGACAATCATTACTGGTTGGTAACACTGTTAGACCCACGCTACAAGGAGAACTTTATGTCTCTTATTCCCGAGGCGGAGAGGTCAGCCAAAATGCAGCAGTTCCGGAAGGCCATAGTCACGGAAGTAGGCAAAGCATTCCCTTCACAAAACGCTAGCGTCATAATTGTAACACTATTAGTTAAAAGAAAGGGATAAAATGTAAAAAAAAACAAAATAAGGCATGACTTTTTTTTAACATCAAATTTTTTTTTTTTAGATTTAACCAAAGAATGTGCACATTTGTTATAATAAACAAGTGAAAAATGTTGAAAATCAGTCATCCAAAGGTGTGTGAAAAAAATATATATATATGGTACCAATAAAAATGTCACTTTGTCCTGCAAAGAATGCAGCCCCCCAAATTATTTTTTTCCTCTGTGCGGCCCATACACCCAGCCGAGTTTGAGACCCCCTGCCTTACACTATATAGATATCATGTTCATTCCCCATCTATCTTGCTCAGGAGAGCATCTCCCTCCCCCGGCACCAAGAGCAGCTCATATTGAATTGTTACATTGACTAGTAACACTGCACACAGAAATGCACCTTAATATTCCACTGTTAACCCTTTCCTCCCAGCAGTAACACACAACTCCTCACCTTGATATCATGGTGATTTATGGTCAGAATGACTTCAATGCGATCAGTGATTTCTATTCTAGCTCTGCTCACATAGATTTTATATCCACACTCAACTATAGGCCGTTCTTCATATTTTGGGGGCTTTTAGTCAGATATACTAGTTTGTGCCTGTATAGTATTGGTGTAGATGGGAGTGTAGGGCATGGGTTACATGGCACTGTGGTGGGATACTGATGGGAGGTATTGGTGCTGTGTTTGATGCTTCTACTGGGTATTTTCCTACAAATACTGGAACAGCTCACTGCTTAGAATGATCCTTCCCAGCTCTATAATATATTATATATACCCCACAATGCAGGCTCACACACACATTTGTCTCAAGTGTGTTGTAGGGACACAGATACAGTCTTGGTCATGTGACTAAAGGCTACTTTACACACTGCGATATCGGTCCCGATATCGCTAGTGTGGGTACCCGCCCCATCTGTTGCGCGACACGGGTAAATCGCTGCCCATGCCGCACAACACCGACCAGACCCGTCACACATACTTACCTGACCGGCGACGTCGCTGTGACCGGCGAACCGCCTCCTTTCTAAGGGGGCGGTCCGTGCGGCGTCACAGCGACGTCACTGAGCGACCGCCCAATAGCAGCGGAGGGGCGGAGATGAGTGGCCGGAACATCCCGCCCACCTCCTTCCTTCCTCATAGCGGCTGGGAGGCAGGTAAGGAGAGGTTCCTCGTTTCTGCGGTGTCACACGGAGTGATGTGTGCTGCCGCAGGAGCGACGAACTACATCGTTACTGCTGCAGTAACGATAATCGAGAATGGAGGCCCATGTCACCGATGAGCGATTTTGCACGTTTTTGCAACGATGCAAAATCGCTCATCGGTGTCACACGCAGCAACATCGCTAATGCGGCCGGATGTGCGTCACAAATTCCGTGACCCCAACGACTCCGCATTAGCGATGTCGCAGCGTGTAAAGCCCCCTTTAGTGGGAGTGGTGTACAGGGTCTTAGCAGTAAAGAGTATTCCATATTTCTGCCAGATACCCACAGAGATATTGAAATCTGAAAAAAGAGACTTCTGCTCATTGAAGGTAAGAACTGCTCACATAGCGTTCAACTCCACAGCAAACGAGTGCTCTAGCACTGGCATCTCAGCAGGGATATTCCCCTACTACACATGTGTGTCTGGGTCGCTGTGACAGTTTACAGGACATAACTCAAGGCACCTAGATAGAAGGCAGAGGTACTGGGATTGGTTGGTTTTTGGTGACGGAGGTGCAGGGGCTGGCGCCCATGTGCAGTGCTGGCTAAGGTATATTGATGATATTTTGATTTTTTGGCAGGGCACTGTGGAGCAGCTCGAGACATTTATGGAGGAACTTAATAACAACACCTTTAACATCAGATTGACGCATAAGCATAGCAGCAGTTGCGTTGACTTCCTGGATATTAAAATTTCATTCGGTTCTGAGCGAATTGTTCAGACCGACGTCCATAGGAAGGAAACATCAGTCAACGCACTGCTGCATGCTTCTTCTGCTCATACCCCCTCCACCATCCGGGCCGTACCGACTGGCCAGTTCCTCAGGATGAAGCAAATTTGTTCGTCAGACACTGCTTTTGAACAACAGTCTGCCGACCTCCAGCGCCATAGGGGTGGCAAAGGCGGTCTTCCCCCGGTCTGCCTCAGCAACGGACACTAGCCAATAGTGACTAGTGAGATCAAGGGTAGAAAAATAATTTGCAGTTCTCAATGCAGCTAGCGATTCCTCAATACGGGGGAGTGGTGCTGTCCTTCTTCTTTAACAGGACCAACGGAGCTGCCCAAAGGCTACAACTGTCACGGATAACCCCAGCCGCCTTCATGTTGCTCAACATGTCCTTGGTACACTGGTAATGTGAAGGTGGTATTGGCTTATAGCTCTCTTTGATGGGTGGGTGTGCACCTGTGGGGATGTAGTGTTGGACCCCTTTTATTCCCCCAAAATCTAGCGGATGTTTGCTGAAGACTTGCTCGCTCGTATTCTTGCACTACCCTGTGGACCCGCTTCTTGTGATGTGAAGGTGTGGAGTCAGTGCCTACGTGTAATTCCTTACACCACTCCTCTGGCTGACTTGGTGAGCAGTCACTGACTGGGTGGGGTGCAGTAATAGTGGATGCTGCTACTTGGATAGCATGTGTATCTACTGTGAACAGCTTATCAATGGTGGCAAGTCGGGGCAGCTTAACCTCCTGCTCTCCGCAGTTTAACACTCTCACGGGCACTCTTCCCTTCCGCACTAATGAATAAAACTATGATGTAAATATCATATAGATACCCCACAATTGTAAATAAAGGTAGGTTATGGGAAAAGGGGGAACAGGGAAAGAGGAAAATAGTGTAATAAAGTATACCTTCTGGGGGTGAGAGGAAATGGCAGCACAGCCAGTGGAGGTGAAGCAAAAGGAAGCCTGCAACTAAAGAGTTGAGAGCGTTATCACATGGTGACTGAGCCTGATTGTAAAGGGAGCATAGAGTGGAGCATACTCTGGGCACGTTAGAACCCAAGTTCTTAAACCATGAATATGGACCCCTTTTATTCTCCCAAAGTCTAGCGGATGTTTGCTGAAGACTTGCTCGTATTCTTGCACTACCCTGTGGACCCGCTTCTTGTGATGTGAAGGTGTGGAGTCAGTGCCTACGTGTAATTCCTTACACCACT
This sequence comes from Anomaloglossus baeobatrachus, assembly GCF_048569485.1. Classification (NCBI taxonomy): domain Eukaryota; kingdom Metazoa; phylum Chordata; class Amphibia; order Anura; family Aromobatidae; genus Anomaloglossus; species Anomaloglossus baeobatrachus. The sequence goes on from NW_027442216.1 coordinate 82,769, forward strand.
CCTCTGGTTGACTTGGTGAGCTGTCACTGAATGGGTGTGGTGAAGTAACGGTGGATGCTGTGGCTTGGATATCATATTAAATATAGGGACCCCCATACAGTAGTATGAGAAATTTTTTTGTATTCAATGATCGGTATTACCTTCAGGGGCGCGGCACGTGGACGTGCGTTCCATTAGCCTCACTGCATTCCACTCCCATACAGGAAGTGGGCGCAGCTATTACTACGGTCGCACATAAAAGAACCCACAGCCACCACTGCACACAGCTGACTCCACCACTGGAAACCCACTTCTACACCAACGCAGGTAAGACAGGATCGGCACCTCTATGCTCCCGTTACAATCAGGCTCAGTCACCATGTGATAATGCTCTCAACAATTTAGTTGCAGGCTTCCCCTTGCTTCACCTCCACTGGCTGTGCTGCCATTTCCTCTCCCCCCTGGAAGGTATACTTTATTACACTATTTTCCTGTTTCCCTCTTCTCCCTTTTCCCATAACCTACCTTTATCTGCATTTGTGGGGTATCTATATACTATTTATATCACAGTTTTATTCATTAATACGGAAGGGAAGAGTGCGCGTGAGAGTGTTGAACTGCGGAGAGCAAGAGGTTAAGCTGCCCCGATTTGCCACCATTGATAAGCTGTTCACAGTAGATACACATGCTATCCAAGCAGCAGCAGCATCCACCATTACTGCACCCCACCCAGTCAGTGACAGCTCACCAAGTCAGCCAGAGGAGTGGTGTCAGGAATTACACGTAGGCACTGACTACACACCTTCACATCACAAGAAGGGGGTGCAAGTGTGACGCCCTGGACTAGCCAGTTAGTCACAGACATAACACACACACACACCCCCTTTCCCGGATAGTTACACTAGTCAGACACAAAACCGTTGTTGCCTCCCTCCAGGGGCTGATGTCCACACCAGGTGGGGCGGTGCCAGGCGGTTGGCCCCACCCACCAAGGAGTTCACAGGCCTGGAGGTGGGAAAACCAGTTAGTTAGTTGAAGTTCAGTTAAGAGTTGAACCGTGGAGGTAGTGAGTTCAGGGAACAGCCCAGTTTTGGGTAGGAGTGCAAAACTGCTAGTGTCTGGGTCAGATCCCAGGCACTATGGGGAGATAAGGTATGCACACCAGTGACTATGTAAGGGGAATACATGAAATAGCAGAAACTGCTGTGTGAATACTGACTTGAAAAATTCAATAGCTATATGCAAGAGTGAATATGTGAAAAATGGAATCTGCATTACTGCCATGAACATATGAATCAAGAGAAATTTAGCTACTGAATTGATCAATGCAATAGAGCCCCAACACTACGCCAAAGTATTTCTCTACGTTGGGGTCCCTAGCTTGTGTGTGTCCTCTCATGCAGTTAAAAAACCTACCGTGTATGGGAAGCTGAGACCCAGGCTATTTATGCGTATGATATGGATTGGCAATAGGTGTGGTTGGGGAGGGTTCACAAACGAAAAAATACTAACAAATAGGAATAACGTTTGGAACACCATTCTAAGTCCGAACTGGGTGCAAAAACCTAAAAAAACATCACTATGGGGAGATAAGGTATGCACACCAGTGACTATGTAAGGGGAATACATGAAATAGCAGAAACTGCTGTGTGAATACTGACTTGAAAAATCCAATAGCATTAATTCACATAATCCTAGTGACTGCGCACACAACATGGCCAAACGAAAACAAAAGACAGTACCTGGCCATTCAATCAAATGGAAACTCATAGGCAACACAGTCCATTAGACTAGGCAATTACATGCAGCCAAACAAAGTTCATGGGCCTTGCCTCAGAGTCGAACCCACAACCTCTTGGAGAACAAGCAAAGAGCCTACCACTAAACCAACTCAGTGAAGTTGGAAACCGACTCTACATTAATTAACATAATCCTAGTGACTGCGCACACAACATGGCCAAACAAAAGCAAAAGACAGTACCTAGCCTATCAATCCAATAGAAACTCATAGGTAACACAGTACATTGGACCAGGCAATTACATGCAGCCATACAAAGCCCATGGGTCTTGCCCCAGAGTCGAACCCAAAAACTCTCGTAGCCAGGGCAAAGAGCCTACCACTACACCAACACAGAGAAGTAGGTGAATGACTCTACATTAATTCACATAATCCTAGTGACTACGCACACAACATGGCCAAACAAATGCAAAAGACATTATCTGGCCTATCAATCCAATGGAAACTCATAGGCAACACAGTCCATTAGACTAGGCACTTACATGCAGCCATGTAAAGTTCATGGGCATTGCCTCAGAGTCGAACCCACAACCTCTTGGAGAACAAGCAAAGAGCCTACCACTAAACCAACTCAGAGAAGTTGGAAACCGACTCTACATTAATTAACATAATCCTAGTGACTGCGCACACAACATGGCCAAACAAAAGCAAAAGACAGTACGTGGCCTATCAGTCCAACGGAAACTCATAGGTAACACAGTACATTGGACTAGGCAATTACATGCAGCCATACAAAGCCCATGGACCTTGCCCCAGAGTCAAACCCACAACCTCTCATAGCCAAGGCAAAGAGCCTACCAATACACCAACACAGAGAAGTGGAAAACCATTTCTACATTAATTCACATAATCCTAGTGACTGCGCACACAACATGGCCAAACAAAAGCAAAAGACAGTACCTGGCCTATCAATCCAATGGAAACTCATAGGCAACACAGTCCATTGGACTAGACAATTACATGGAGACATACAAAGTCCATGGGCCTTGCCTCAGAGTCAAACCCACAACTTCTCGCAGCCAAGCAAAAAGCCTACCACTACACTAACACAGAGAAGTGGGAAACTGATTCTACATTAATTCACATAATCCTACCGACTGCGCACACAACATGGCCAAACAAAAGACAATACCTGGCCTATTCATTCAATGAAAACTCATAGGCAACACAGTCCATTGGACTAGGCAATTACATTCAACCATACAAAGTCCATGGGCTTTGCCTCAAAGTCAAACCCACAACTTCCTGTAACCCAAGGAAAGAGCCTACCACTACACCAACACAGAGAAGAGAATGACTCTACATTAATTCACATAATCCTAGTGACTGCGCACACAACATGACCAAACAAAAACAAAAGACAGTCCCTGGCCTATCAATCCAATGGAAACTCATAGACAACATAGTCCAATGGACTACGCAATTACATGCAGCCATACAAAGTCCATGGGCCTTGCCTCAGAGTCATACCCACAATCTCTGGCAGAACAAGCAAAGAGCCTACAACTTCACCAACACAAAGAAGTAGGAAGCCGCGTCTACATTAATTCACATAATCCTAGTGACTGCGCACACAACATGGCCAAACAAAAGCAAAAGACAGTACCTGGCCTATCAATCCAATGGGAACTCATAGGCAACACAGTTAATTGAACTAGGCAATTACATGCAGCCATACAAACTCCATGGGCCTTGCCTCAGAGTCAAACCCACAACCTCTTGCAGCTAAGCAAAGAGCCTTCCACTACAGCAACACAGAGAACTGGGAAACTGATTCTACATTAATTCACATAATCCTACCGACTGCGCACACAACATAACCAAACAAAAGATAATACCTGGCCAATCAATCCAATGGAAACTCATAGGCAACACAGTCCATTGGACTAGGCAATTACACGCAGCCATATAAAGTCCATGGGCTTTGCCTCAGAGTCAAACCCACAATTTCTCGCAGCCCAAGCAAAGAGCCTACCACTACACCAAGACAGAGAAGTTGGAAACTGAGTTTACATTAGTTCACATAATCCTAGTGACTGCGCACACAACATGGCCAAACAAAAGCAAAAGACAGTACCTGGCCTATCAATCCAATGGGAACTCATAGGCAAAACAGTTAATTGAAATAGGCAATTACATGCAGCCATACAAACTCCAGGGGCCTTGCCTCAGAGTCGAACCCACAACCTCTTGCAGCTTAAGCAAAGAGACTACCACTACACCAACACAGAGAAGTAGGTGAATGACTCTACATTAATTCACATAATCCTAGTGACTGCGCACACAACATTGCCAAACAAAAGAAAAAGACAGTACCTGGCCTATCAATCCAATAGAAACTCATAGGCAAAGCAATCAATTGGACTAGGCAATTACATGCAGCCATTCAAAGTCCATGGGCCTTGCCTCAAAGTCGAACTCACAACCTCTCGCAGCTCAAGCAAAGAGCCTACCACTACACCAACACAGAGAAATGTAAACCTGACTCTACATTATTTCACATAATCCTAGTGACTGCGCACACAACATGGCCAAACGAAAACAAAAGACAGTAACTGGCCTATCAATCCAATAGAAACTCATAGGCAACACAGTCCATTGGACTAAGCAATTACATGCAGCCATTCAAAGTCCATGAGCCTTGCATTAGAGTCGAACCCACAACCTCTCGCAGCCCAAGCAAAGAGCCTACCACTACACCAACACAGAGAAGTGGGAAACTGACTCTACATTAATTCCCATAACCCTAGTGACTGCGCACACAACATTGTCAAACAAAAGCAAAAGGCAGTACCTGGCCTATCAATCCAATGGAAACTCATAGGCAACATAGTCCATTGGACTAGGCAATTACATGCAGCCATACAAAGTCCATGGGCCTTGCCTCAGAGTCAAACCCACAACCTCTGGCAGAACAAGCAAAGAGCCTACAACTACAAAAACACAAAGAAGTAGGAAGCTGCGTCTACATTAATTCACATAATCCTAGTGACTGCGCACACAACATGGCCAAACAAAAGCAGAAGACATTACCTAGCCTATCAAGCCAATGGAAACTCATAGGCAACACAGTCAATTGAACTAGGCGATTACATGCAGCCATACAAACTCCATGGGCCTTGCCTCAGAGTCGAACCCACAATTTCTCGCAGCCCAAGCAAAGAGCCTACCACTACACCAACACAGAGAAGTTGGAATCTGAGTTTACATTAGTTCACATAATCCTAGTGACTGCGCACACAACATGGCCAAACAAAAGCAAAAGACAGTACCTGGCCTATAAATCCGATGGGAACTCATAGGCAACACAGTCAATTGAACTAGGCGATTACATGCAGCCATAAAACTCCATGGGCCTTGCCTCAGAGTCGAACCCACAACCTCTCGCAGCTTAAGCAAAGAGACTACCACTACACCAACACAGAGAATTAGGTGAATGACTCTACATTAATTCACATAATCCTAGTGACTGCGCACACAACATGGCCAAACAAAAGCAAAAGACAGTACCTGGCCTATTAATCCAATGGAAACTCATAGGCAACGCAATCCTTTGGACTAGGCAATAACATGCAGCCATACAAAGTCCATGGGCCTTGCCTCAGAGTCAAAACCACTACCTCTCAAAGCCCAAGCAAAGAGCCTACCACTACACCAACACAGAGAAGTGCGAAATTGACTCAACATAAATTCACATAATCCTAGTGACTGCGCACACAACATGGCCAAACAAAAGCAATAGACAGTCCCTGGCCTATCAATCCAATGGAAACTCATAGACAACATAGTCCATTGGACTAGGCAATTACATGCAGCCATACAAAGTCCATGGGCCTTGCCTCAGAGTCGAACTCACAACCTCTCGCAGCCCAAGAAAAAAGCCTACCACTACATCAACACAGAGAAGTGTGAAACTGACTCTACATTAATTCACATAATCCTAGTGACTGCGCACACAACATGGCCAAACAAAAGCAAAAGACAGTACCTGGCCTATCATTCCATTTGAAACTCATAGGTAACATAGTCCATTGGACTAGGCAATAACATGCAGCCATACAAAGTCCATGGGCCTTGCCTCAAAGTTGAACTCACAACCTCTCGCAGCTCTAGCAAAGAGCCTACAACTACACCAACACAGAGAAATGTGAACCTGACTCTACATTAATTCACATAATCCTAGTGACTGCGCACACAACATGGCCAAACAAAAGCAAAAGACATTACCTGGCCTATAAATCCAATAGAAACTCATAGGCAACACAGTCCATTGGACTAGACAATTACATGGAGACATACAAAGTCCATGGGCCTTGCCTCAGAGTCAAACCCACAACCTCTCACAGCCAAGCAAAGAGCCTACCACTACACCAACACAGAGAAGTGGGAAACTGATTCTACATTAATTCACATAATCCTACCGACTGCGCACACAACATGGCCAAACAAAAGAAAATACCTGGCCTATCAATCCAATGGAAACTCATAGGCAACACAGTCCATTAGACTAGGCAAATACATGCAGCCATACAAAGCCCCTGGGCCTTGCCCCAGAGTCGAACCCACAACCTCTTGTAGCCCAAGCAAAGAGCCTACAAATACACCAACACAGAGAAGTGGAAAACTGATTCTACATTAATTCACATAATCCTAGTGACTGCGCACACAACATGGCCAAAAAAAAGCAAAAGACATTACCTGGCCTATAAATCCAATAGAAACTCATAGGCAAAGCAATCAATTGGACTAGGCAATTACATGCAGCCATACAAAGTCCATGGGCCTTGCCTCAGAGTCGAACCCACAACCTCTTGTAGCCCAAGCAAAGAGCCTACCACTACACCAACACAGAGAAGTTGGTACAGAGTTTACATTAGTTCACATAATCCTAGTGACTGTGCACACAACATGGCCAAACAAAAGCAAAAGACAGTCCCTGGCCTATCAATCCAATGGAAACTCATATACAACATAGTCCATTGGACTAGGCAATTACATGCAGCCATACAAAGTCCATGGGCCTTGCCTCAGAGTCAAACCCACAACCTCTGGCAGAACAAGCAAAGAGCTTACAACTACACCAACACAAAAAAGTAGGAAGCTGCGTCTACATTAATTTACATATTCCTAGCGACTGCGCACACAACATGGCCAAACAAAAGCAAAAGACATTACCTGGCCTATCAAGCCAATGGAAACTCATAGGCAACACAGTCCATTGGACTAAACAATTACATGCAGCCATACAAAGTCCATGGGCTTTGCCTCAGAGTCAAACCCACAATTTCTCGCATCCCAAGCAAAGAGCCTACCACTACAACAACACAGACAAGTTGGAAACTGAGTTTACATTAGTTCACATAATCCCAGTGACTGTGCACACAACATGGCGAAACAAATGCAAAAGACATTATCTGGCCTATCAATCCAATGGAAACTCATAGGCAACACAGTCCATTAGACTAGGCAAATACATGCAGCCATACAAAGTTCATGGGCCTTGCCTCAGAGTCGAACCCACAACCTCTTGGAGAACAAGCAAAGAGCCTACCACTAAACCAACACAGAGAAGTTGGAAACTGATTCTACATTAATTCACATAATCCTACCGACTGCGCACACAACATGGCTAAACAAAAGCAAAAGACAGTACCTGGCTTATCAATCCAATGGAAACTCATAGGCAACACAGTCCATTGGACTGGGCAATAACATGCAGCCATAAAAAGTCCATGGGCCTTGCCTCAGAGTCAAACCCACAACCTCTCGCAGCTCAAGCAAAGAGCCTACCACTACACCAACACAGAGAAATGTGAACCTGCCTCTACATTAATTCACATAATCCTAGTGAGTGCGCACACAACATGGCCAAACGAAAACAAAATACAGTACCTTGCCTATCAATCCAATGGAAACTCATAGGCAACACAGTCCATTGGACTAGGCAATTACATGCAGCCATAAAAAGTCCATGGGCCTTGCCTCAGAGTCAAACCCACAACCTCTCGCAGCCCAAGCAAAGAGCCTACCACTACACCAACACAGAGAAATGTGAAACTGACTCTACATTAATTCACATAATCCTAGTGACTGCGCACACAACATGGCCAAACGAAAGCAAAAGTCAATACCTGGCCTATCAATCCAATGGAAACTCATAGGCAACAAAGTCCATTGGACTAGGCAATTACATGCAGCCATAAAAAGTCCATGGGCCTTGCCTCAGAGTCAAACCCACAACCTCTCAAAGCCCAAGCAAAGAGCCTACCACTACACCAACAAAGAGAAATGTGAAACTGACTCTACATTAATTCACATATTCCTAGTGACTGCGCACACAACATGGCCAAACAAAAGCAAAAGAAAGCACCTGGCCTATCAATCCAATGGAAACTCATAGGTAACGCAGTCCATTGGACTATGCAATTACATGCAGCCATACAAAGTCCATGGGCCTTGCCTCAGAGTCGAACTCACAACCTCTCGCAGCCCAACAAAAAAGCCTACCACTTCAGCAACACAGAGAAGTGTGAAACTGTCTCTACATTAACTCACATAATCCTAGTGACTGCGCACAAAACATGGCCAAACGAAAACAAAAGACAGTACCTGGCCTATCAATCCATTGGACTAGGCAATTACATGCAGCCATACAAAGTCCATGGGCCTTGCCTCAGAGTCAAACCCACAACCTCTTACAGCCCAAGCAAAGAGCCCACCACTACACCAACACAGAGAAGTGCGAAACTGACTCAACATAAATTCACATAATCCTAGTGACTGCGCACACAACATGGCCAAACAAAAGCTAAAGACAGTCCCTTGCCTATCAATCCAATGGAAACTCATAGACAACATAGCCCATTGGAATAGGCAATTACATGCAGCCTCACAAAGTCCATGGGCCTTGCCTCAGAGTCAAACCCACAACCTCTGGCAGAACAAGCAAAGAGCCTACAACTACACCAACACAAAGAAGTAGGAAGCTGCGTCTACATTAATTCACATAATCCTAGTGAATGCGCACACAACATGGCCAAACAAAAGCAAAAGACATTACCTGGCCTATCAGGCCAATGGAAACTCATAGGCAACACAGTCCATTGAACTAGGCGATTACATGCAGCCATACAAAGTCCATGGGCCATGCCGCAGAGTCAAACCCACAACCTCTCGCAGCCAAGCAAAGCAGCTTCCACTACACCAACACAGAGAAGTGGGAAACGGATTCTACATTAATTCACATAATCCTAGTGACTGCGCACACAACATGGCCAAACAAAAGCAAAAGACAATACCTGGCCTATCAATCCAATGGAAACTCGTAGGCAACACAGTCCATTGGACTTGGCAATTACATGCAGCCATACAAAGTCCATGGGCCTTGCCTCAGAGTCAAACCCACTACCTCTGGCAGAACAAGCAAAGAGCCTACAACTACACCAACACAAAGAAGTAGGAAGTTGCGTCTACATTAATTCACATAATCCTAGTGAATGTGCACACAACATGGCCAAACAAAAGCAAAAGACATTACCTGGCCTATCAAGCCAATGGAAACTCATAGGCAACACAGTCCATTGAACTAGACAATTACATGGAGACATACAAAGTCCATGGGCCTTGCCTCAAAGTCAAACCCACAACCTCTCGCAGCCAAGCAAAGAGCCTACCACTACACCAACACAGATAAGTGGGAAACTGATTCTACATTAATTCACATAATCCTACCGACTGCGCACACAACATGGCCAAACAAAAGACAATACCTGGCCTATCAATCCAATGGAAACTCATAGGCAACACAGTCCATTAGACTGGGCAAATACATGCAGCCATACAAAGTTCATGTGCCTTGCCTCAGAGTCGAACCCACAACTTCTTGGAGAACAAGCAAAGAGCCTACCACTAAACCAACACAGAGAAGTTGGAAACCAACTCTACATTAATTCACATAATCCTAGTGACTGCGCACACAACATGGCCAAACAAAAGCAAAAGACAGTACCTGGCCTATCAATCCAATGGAAACTCATAGGTAACACAGTACATTAGACTAGGCAATTAAATGCAGCCATACAAAGCCCATGGGCCTTGCCCCAGAGTCGAACCCACAACCTCTCGTAGCCCAAGCAAAGAGCCTACCAATACACCAACACAGAGAAGTGAAAAACTGATTCTACATTAATTCACATAATCCTAGTGACTGCGCACACAACATGGCCAAACAAAAGCAAAAGACAGTACCTGGCCTATCAATCCAATAGAAACTCATAGGCAAAGCAATCAATTGGACTAGGCAATTACATGCAGCCATACAAAGTCCATGGGCCTTGCCTCAGAGTCGAACCCACAACCTCTTGTAGCCCAAGCAAAGAGCCTACCACTAAACCAACACAGAGAAGAGCGAAACTGACTCAACATAAATTCACATAATCCTAGTGACTGCACACACAACATGGCCAAACAAAAGCAAAAGACAGTCCCTGGCCTATCAATCCAATGGAAACTCATATACAACATAGTCCATTGGACTAGGCAATTACATGCAGCCATACAAAGTCCATGGGCCTTGCCTCAGAGTCAAACCCACAACCTCTGGCAGAACAAGCAAAGAGCTTACAACTACACCAACACAAAAAAGTAGGAAGGTGCGTCTACATTAATTCACATATTCCTAGAGACTGCGCACACAACATGGCCAAACAAAAGCAAAAGACATTACCTGGCCTATCAAGCCAATGGAAACTCATAGGCAACACAGTCCATTGGACTAAACAATTACATGCAGCCATACAAAGTCCATGGGCTTTGCCTCTGAGTCAAACCCACAATTTGTCGCAGCCCAAGCAAAGAGCCTACCACTACACCAACACAGACAAGATGGAAACTGAGTTTACATTAGTTCACATAATCCTAGTGACTGTGCACACAACATTGCGAAACAAATGCAAAAGACATTATCTGGCCTATCAATCCAATGGAAACTCATAGGCAACACAGTCCATTAGACTAGGCAAATACATGCAGCCATACAAAGTTCATGGGCCTTGCCTCAGAGTCGAACCCACAACCTCTTGGAGAACAAGCAAAGAGCCTACCACTAAACCAACACAGAGAAGTTGGAAACTGACTCCACATTAATTCACATAATCCTAGTGACTGCGCACACAACATGGCCAAACAAAAGCAAAAGACAGTACCAGGCCTATCAATCCAATGGAAACTCATAGGCAACACAGTCCATTGGACTAGACAATTACATGGAGACATACAAAGTCCATGGGCCTTGCTTCAGAGTCAAACCCACAACCTCTCGCAGCTAAGCAAAGAGCCTACCACTACACCAATACAGAGAAGTGGGAAACTGATTCTACATTAATTCACATAATCCTACCGACTGCGCACACAACATGGCTAAACAAAAGCAAAAGACAGTACCTGGCTTATCAATCCAATGGAAACTCATAGGCAACACAGTCCATTGGACTAGGCAATAACATGCAGCCATACAAAGTCCATGGGCCTTGCCTCAAAGTCGAACTCACAACCTCTCGCAGCTCAAGCAAAGAGCCTACCACTACACCAACACAGAGAAATGTGAACCTGCCTCTACATTAATTCACATAATCCTAGTGACTGCGCACACAACATGGCCAAACGAAAGCAAAAGTCCATACCTGGCCTATCAATCCAATGGAAACTCATAGGCAACACAGTCCATTGGACTAGGCAATTACATGCAGCCATAAAAAGTCCATGGGCCTTGCCTCAGAGTCAAACCCACAACTTCTCGCAGCCCAAGCAAAGATCCTACCACTACACCAACACAGAGAAATGTGAAACTGACTCTACATTAATTCACATAATCCTAGTGACTGCGCACACAACATGGCCAAACGAAAGCAAAAGTCAATACCTGGCCTATCAATCCAATGGAAACTCAGGCAACACAGTCCAGTGGACTAGGCAATTACATGCAGTTATACAAAGTCCATGAACCTTGCATTAGAGTCAAACCCACAACTTCTCGCAGCCAAAGCAAAGAGCCTACCACTACACCAACACAGAGAAGTTTGAAACTGACTCTTCATTAACTCAAATAATCCTAGTGACTGCGCACACAACATGGCCAAACGAAAGCAAAAGACAGTACCTGGCCTATCAATCCAATGGAAACTCATTGGCAACACAGTCCATTGGACTAGGCAATTACATGCAGCCATACAAAGTCCATGGGCCTTGCCTCAGAGTCAAACTCACAACCTCTCGCAGCCCAAGAAAAAAGCCTACCACTACAGCAACACAGAGAAGTGTGAAACTGACTCTACATTAATTCACATAATCCTAGTGACTGCGCACACAACATGGCCAAACAAAAGCAAAAGACAGTACCTGGCCTATCATTCCAATTAAAACTCATAGGCAACATAGTCCATTGGACTAGGCAATAACATGCAGCCATACAACGTCCATGGGCCTTGCCTCAAAGTCGAACTCACAACCTCTCGCAGCTCAAGCAAAGAGCCTACCACTACACCAACACAGAGAAATGTGAACCAGACTCTACATTAATTCACATAATCCTAGTGACTGCGCACACAACATGGCCAAACAAAAGCAAAAGGCAGTACCTGGCCTATCAATCCAATGGGAACTCATAGGCAACACAGTCAATTGAACTACGCAATTATATGCAGCCATACAAACTCCATGGGCCTTGCCTCAGAGTCGAACCCACAACCTCTCGCAGCTTAAGCAAAGAGCCTACCCCTAAACCAACACAGAGAAGTTGGGAACTGACTCTACATTAATTCACATAATCCTAGTGACTGCGCACACAACATGGCCAAACAAAAGCAAATGACAGTACCTGGCCTATCAATCCAATGGAAACTCATAGGCAACACAGTCCATTGGACTAGACAATTACATGGAGACATACAAAGTCCATGGGCCTTGCCTCAGAGTCAAACCCACAACCTCGCGCAGCCAAGCAAAGAGCCTACTACTACACCAACACAGAAAAGTGAGAAACTGGTACTACATTAATTCACATAATCCTACCGACTGCGCACACAACATGGCCAAACAAAAGCAAAAGTCAGTACCTGGCTTATCAATCCAATGGAAACTCATAGGCAACACAGTCCATTGGACTAGAAAATTACATGGAGACATACAAAGTCCATGGGCCTTGCCTCAGAGTCAAACCCTCAACCTCTCGCAGCCAAGCAAAGAGCCTACCACTACACCAACACAGAGAAGTGGGAAACTGTTTCTACATTAATTCACATAATCCTACCGACTGCGCACACAACATGGCTAAACAAAAGACAATACCTGGCCTATCAATTCAATGGAAACTCATTGGCAACACAGTCCATTGGACTAGGCAATTACATGCAGCCATACAAAGTCCATGGGCTTTGCCTAAAAGTCAAACCCACAACTTCTCGCAGCCCAAGCAAAGAGCCTACCACTACACCAACACAGAGAAGTGGGAAACTGATTCTACATTAATTCACATAATCCTACCGACTGCGCACACAACATGGCCAAACAAAAGACAATACCTGGCCTATCAATCCAATGGAAACTCATAGGCAACACAGTCCATTAGACTAGTCAAATACATGCAGCCATACAAAGTTCATGGGCCTTGCCTCAGAGTCGAACCCACATCCTCTTGGAGAACAAGCAAAGAGCCTACCACTAAACCAACACAGAGAAGTTGGAAACTGACTCTACATTAATTCACATAATCCTAGTGACTGCGCACACAACATGGCCAAACAAAAGCAAAAGACATTACCTGGCCTATCAATCCAATGTAAACTCATAGGTAACACAGTACATTGGACTAGGCAATTGCATGCAGCCATACAAAGCCCATGGGCCTTGCCCCAGAGTCAAACCCACAACCTCTCGTAGCCCAAGCAAAGAGCCTACCAATACACCAACACAGAGAAGTGGAAAACAGATTCTACATTAATTCACATAATCCTAGTGACTGCGCACACAACATGGCCAAACAAAAGCAAAAGACGGTACCTGGCCTATCAATCCAATGGAAACTCATAGGCAACGCAATCAATTGGACTAGGCAATTACATGCAGCCATACAAAGTCCATGGGCCTTGTCTCAGAGTCAAACCCACAACCTCTCTCAGCCCAAGCAAAGAGCCTACCACTACACCAACACAGAGAAAAGCGAAACTGACTCAACATAAATTCACATAATCCTAGTGACTGCGCACACAACATGGCCAAACAAAAGCAAAAGACAGTCCCTGGCCTATCAATCCAATGGAAACTCATAGACAACATAGTCCATTGGACTAGGCAATTACATGCAGCCATACAAAGTCCATGGGCCTTGCCTCAGAGTCAAACCCACAACCTCTGGCAGAACAAGCAAAGAGCTTACAACTACACCAACACAAAAAAGTAGGAAGCTGCGTCTACATTAATTCACATATTCCTAGTGACTGCGCACACAACATGGCCAAACAAAAGCAAAAGACATTACCTGGCCTATCAAACCAGTGGAAACTCATAGGCAACACAGTCCATTGGACAAGACAATTACATGCAGCCATACAAAGTCCATGGGCTTTGCCTCAGAGTCAAACCCACAATTTCTCGCAGCCCAAGCAAAGAGCCTACCACTACACCAACACAGAGACGTTGGTAACAGAGTTTACATTAGTTCACATAATCCTAGTGACTGTGCACACAACATGGCCAAACAAATGCAAAAGACATTATCTGGCCTATCAATCCAATAGAAACTCATAGGCAACACAGTCCATTAGACTAGGCAAATACATGCAGCCATACAAAGTTCATGGGCCTTGCCTCAGAGTCGAACCCACAACCTCTTGGAGAACAAGCAAAGAGCCTACCACTAAACCAACACAGAGAAGTAGGTGAATGACTCTACATTAATTCACATAATCCTAGTGACTGCGCACACAACATGGCCAAACAAAAGCAAAAGACAGTATCTGGCCTATCAATCCAATTGAAGCTCATAAGCAACATAGTCCATTGGACTAGGCAATAACATGCAGCCATACAATGTCCATGGGCCTTGCCTCAAAGTCGAACTCACAACCTCTCGCAGTTTAAGCAAAGAGCCTACTACTACACCAACACAGAGAAATGTGAACCTGACTCTACATTAATTCACATAAACCTAGTGACTGCGCACACAACATGGCCAAACGAAAGCAAAAGTCAATACCTGGCCTATCAATCCAATGGAAACTCATAGGCAACACAGTCCATTATACTAGGCAATTACATGCAGCCATAAAAAGTCCAAGGGCCTTGCCTCAGAGTCAAATCCACAACCTCTCGCAGCTCAAGCAAAGAGCCTACCACTACACCAACACAGAGAAATGTGAAACTGACTCTATATTAATTCACATAATCCTAGTGACTGCGCACACAACATGGCCAAACGAAAGCAAAAGTCAATACCTGGCCTATCAATCCAATGGAAACTCATAGGCAACACAGTCCTTTGGACTAGGCAATTAGATGCAGCCATACAAAGTCCATGAGCCTTGCATTTGAGTCGAACTCACAACCTCTCCCAGCCCAAGCAAAGAGCCTACCACTACACCAACACAGAGAAGTGGGAAACTGACTCAACATTAATTCACATAATCCTAGTGACTGCGCACAAAACATGGCCAAACAAAAGCAAAAGAAGGCACCTGGCCTATCAATCCAATGGAATCTCATAGGTAACATAGTCCATTGGACTATGCAATTACATGCAGCCATAAAAAGTCCATGGGCCTTGCCTCAGAGTCGAACTCACAACCTCTCGCAGCCCAAGAAAAAAGCCTACCACTACAGCAACACGGAGAAGTGTGAAACTGACTCTACATTAACTCACATAATCCTAGTGACTGCGCACACAACATGGCCAAACAAAAGCAAAAGACAGTACCTGGCCTATCAATCCAATGGAAACTCAGAGGCAACCCCATCCATTGGACTAGGCAATTACATGCAGCCATACAGAGTCCATGGGCCTTGCCTCAGAGTCTATCCCACAACCTCTGGCAGAACAAGCAAAGAGCCTACAACCACACCAACACAAAGAAGTAGGAAGCTGCATCTACATTAATTCACATAATCCTAGTGACTGCGCACACAACATGGCCAAACAGAAGCAAAAGACATTACCTGGCCTATCAAGCCAATGGAAACTCATAGGCAACACAGTCCATTGAACTAGGCAATTACATGCAGCCATACAAAGTCCATGGGCCTTGCCTCAGAGTCAAACCCACAACTTCTCGCAGCCAAGCAAAGCGCCTTCCACTACACCAACACAGAGAAGTGGGAAACTGATTCTACATTAATTCACATAATCCTACCGACTTCGCACACAACATAACCAAACAAAAGACAATACCTGGCCTATCAGTCCAATGAAAACTCATAGGCAACACAGTTCATTGGACTAGGCAATTACATGCAGCCATACAAAGTCTATGGGCTTTGCCTCAGAGTCAAACCCACATTTTCTCGCAGCCCAAGAAAAGAGCCTACCACTACACCAACACAGAGAAGTTGAAAACTGAGTTTACATTAGTTCACATAATCCTAGTGACTGCGCACACAACATGGCCAAACAAAAGCAAAAGGTAGTACCTGGCCTATCAATCCAATAGGAACTCATAGGTAACACAGTCAACTGAAATAGGCAATTACATGCATCCATACAAACTCCATGGGCCTTGCCTCAAAGTCGAACCAACAACCTTTCGCAGCTTAAGCAAAAAGACTACCTCTACACCAACACAGAGAAGTAGGTAAAGGACTCTACATTAATTCACATAATCCTAGAGACTGCGCACACAACATGGCCAAACAAATGCAAAAGACATTATCTGGCCTATCAATCCAATGAAATCATAGGCAACATAGTCCATTAGACTAAGCAAATATATGCAGCCATACAAAGTTAATGGGCCTTGCCTCAGAGTCGAACCCACAACCTCTTGGAGAACAAGCAAAGAGCCTACCACTAAACCAACACAGAGAAGTTGGAAACAAACTCTACATTAATTCACAGAATCCTAGTGACTGCGCACACAACATGGCCAAACAAAAGCAAAAGACAGTACCTGGCCTATCAAACCAATGGAAACTCATAGGCAACACAGTCCATTGGACTAGACAATTACATGGAGACATACAAAGTCCATGGGCCTTGCATTAGAGTCGAACCCACAACCTCTCGCAGCCCAAGCAAAGAGCCTACCACTACACCAACACAGAGAAGTGGGAAACTGTTTCTACATTAATTCAAATAATCCTACCGACTGCGCACACAACATGGCCAAACAAAAGACAATACCTGGCCTATCAATTCAAAGGAAACTCATAGGCAACACAATCCATTGGACTTGGCAATTACATGCAGCCATACAAAGTCCATGGGCTTTGCCTCAGAGTCAAACCCACAATTTCTCGCAGCCCAAGGAAATAGCCTACGATTACACCAACACAGAGAAGTTGGAAACTGAGTTTACATTAGTTCACATAATCCTAGTGACTGCGCACACAACATGGCCAAACAAAAGACAATACCTGGCCTATCAATTCAATGGAAACTCATAGGCAACACAGTCAATTGAACTAGGCAATTACATGCTGCCATACAAACTCCATGGGCTTTGCCTCAGAGTCGAACCCACAACCTCTCGCAGTTTAAGCAAAGAGACTACCACTACACCAACACAGAGAAGAAGGTGAATGACTCTACATTAATTCACATAATCCTAGTGACTGCGCACATAACATGGCCAAACAAAAGCAAAAGACAGTACCTGGCCTATCAATCAAATTGAAACTCATAAGCAACAAAGAGACTACAACTACACCAACACAGAGAAGTAGGTGAATGACTCTACATTAATTCACATAATCCTAGTGACTGCGAACACAACATGGCCAAACAAAAGCAAAAGACAGTACCTTGCCTATCAATCCAATTGAAACTCATAGGCAACATAGTCCATTGGACTAGGCAATAACATGCAGCCATACAAAGTCCATGGGCCATGCCTCAAAGTCTAACTCACAAACTCTCGCAGCTCAAGCAAAGAGCCTACCACTACACCAACACAGAGAAATGTGAACCTGACTCTACATTAATTCACATAATCCTAGTAATGTACTGTGTTACCTATGAGTTTACATTGGATTGATAGGCCAGGTAATGTCTTTTGCTTTTGTTTGGCCATGTTGTGTGCGCAGTCACTAGGATTATGTGAATTAATGTAGAGTCGATTTCCAACTTCTCTGTGTTGGATTAGTGGTAGGCTCTTTGCTTGTTCTCCAAGAGGATGTGGGTTCGACTCTGAGGCAAGGCCCATGAACTTTATATGGCTGCATGTATTTGCCTAGTCTAATGGACTGTGTTGCCTATGAGTTTCCATTGGATTGATAGGCCAGGTGTTGTCTTTTGTTTGGCCATGTTGTGTGCGCAGTCGGTAGGATTATGTGAATTAATGTAGAATCAGTTTCCCACTTCTCTGTGTTGGTGTAGTGGTAGGCTCTTTGCTTGGCTGCGAGAGGTTGTGGGTTTGACTCTGAGGAAAGGCCCATGGACTTTGTATGTCTCCATGTAATTGTCTAGTCCAATTGACTGTGTTGCCTATGATTTTCCATTGGATTGATAGGCCAGGTACTGTCTTTTGCTTTTGTTTGGCCATGTTGTGTGCGCAGTCACTAGGATTATGTGAATTAATGTAAACTCAGTTACCAACTTCTCTGTGTTGGTGTAGTGGTAGGCTCTTTGCTTGGGCTGCGAGAAGTTGTGGGTTTGACTTTTAGGCAAAGCCCATGGACTTTGTATGGCTGCATGTAATTGCCTAGTCCAATGGACTGTGTTGCCTATGAGTTTCCATTGAATTGATAGGCCAGGTATTGTCTTTTGTTTGGCCGTGTTGTGTGCGCAGTCGGTAGGATTATGTGAATTAATGTAGAATCAGTTTCCCACTTCTCTGTGTTGGTTTAGGGGTAGGCTCTTTGCTTAAGCTGCGAGAGGTTGTGGGTTCGACTCTGAGGCAAGGCCCATGGAGTTTGTATGGCTGCATGTAATTGCGTAGTTCAATTGACTGTGTTGCGTATGAGTTCCCATTGGATTGATAGGCCAGGTACTGCCTTTTGCTTATGTTTGGCCATGTTGTGTTCGCAGTCACTAGGATTATGTGAATTAATGTAGAGTCAGGTTCACATTTCTCTGTGTTGGTGTAGTGGTAGGCTCTTTGCTTGAGCTGCGAGAGGTTGTGAGTTAGACTTTGAGGCAAGGCCCATGGACTTTGTATGGCTGCATGTTATTGCCTAGTCCAATGGACTATGTTGCCTATGAGTTTCAATTGGATTGATAGGCCAGGTACTGTCTTTTGCTTTTGTTTGGCCATGTTGTGTTCGCAGTCACTAGGATTATGTGAATTAATGTAGAGTCATTCACCTACTTCTCTGTGTTGGTGTAGTTGTAGTCTCTTTGCTTAAGCTGTAAGAGGTTGTGGGTTCGACTCTGAGGCAAAGCACATGGAGTTTGTATGGCAGCATGTAATTGCCTAGTTCAATTGACTGTGTTGCCTATGAGTTTCCATTGAATTGATAGGCCAGGTATTGTCTTTTGTTTGGCCATGTTGTGTGCGCAGTCACTAGGATTATGTGAACTAATGTAAACTCAGTTTCCAACTTCTCTGTGTTGGTGTAATCGTAGGCTATTAACTTGGGCTGCGAGAAATTGTGGGTTTGACTCTGAGGCAAAGCCCATGGACTTTGTATGGCTGCATGTAATTGCCAAGTCCAATGGACTGTGTTGCCTATGAGTTTCCTTTGAATTGATAGGCCAGGTATTGTCTTTTGTTTGGCCATGTTGTGTGCGCAGTCAGTAGGATTATTTGAATTAATGTAGAATCAGTATCCCACTTCTCTGTGTTGGTGTAGTGGTAGGCTCCTTGCTTGGGCTGCGAGAGGTTGTGGGTTCGACTCTAATGCAAGGCCCATGGACTTTGTATGGCTGCATTTAATTGCCTAGTCCAATGTACTGTGTTAGCTTTGAGTTTCCATTGGATTGATAGGCCAGGTACTGTCTTTTGCTTTTGTTTGGCCATGTTGTGTGCGCAGTCACTAGGATTCTGTGAATTAATGTAGAGTCTGTTTCCAACTTCTCTGTGTTGGTTTAGTGGTAGGCTCTTTGCTTGTTCTCCAAGAGGTTGTGGGTTCGACTCTGAGGCAAGGCCCATTAACTTTGTATTACTTTGCTTAGTCTAATGGACTATGTTGCCTATGATTTCATTGGATTGATAGGCCAGATAATATCTTTTGCATTTGTTTGGCCATGTTGTGTGCGCAGTCACTAGGATTATGTGAATTAATGTAGAGTCATTTACCTACTTCTCTGTGTTGGTGTAGTGGTAGTCTCTTTGCTTAAGCTGCGAAAGGTTGTTGGGTCGACTTTGAGGCAAGGCCCATGGAGTTTGTATGGCTGCATGTAATTGCCTATTTTAGTTGACTGTGTTACCTATGAGTTCCTATTGGATTGATAGGCCAGGTACTACCTTTTGCTTTTGTTTGGCCATGTTGTGTGCGCAGTCACTAGGATTATGTGAACTAATGTAAACTCAGTTTTCAACTTCTCTGTGTTGGTGTAGTGGTAGGCTCTTTGCTTGGGCTGCGAGAAAATGTGGGTTTGACTCTGAGGCAAAGCCCATAGACTTTGTATGGCTGCATGTAATTGCCTAGTCCAATGTACTGTGTTGCCTATGAGTTTTCATTGGACTGATAGGCCAGGTAATGTCTTTTGTTTGGTTATGTTGTGTGCGAAGTCGGTAGGATTATGTGAATTAATGTAGAATCAGTTTCCCACTTCTCTGTGTTGGTGTAGTGGAAGGCGCTTTGCTTGGCTGCGAGAGGTTGTGGGTTTGACTCTGAGGCAAGGCCCATGGACTTTGTATGGCTGCATGTAATTGCCTAGTTCAATGGACTGTGTTGCCTATGAGTTTCCATTGGCTTGATAGGCCAGGTAATGTCTTTTGCTTTTGTTTGGCCATGTTGTGTGCGCAGTCTCTAGGAATATGTGAATTAATGTAGACGCACCTTCCTACTTTTTTGTGTTGGTGTAGTTGTAAGCTCTTTGCTTGTTCTGCCAGAGGTTGTGGGTTTGACTCTGAGGCAAGGCCCATGGACTTTGTATGGCTGCATGTAATTGCCTAGTCCAATGGACTATGTTGTATATGAGTTTCCATTGGATTGATAGGCCAGGGACTGTCTTTTGCTTTTGTTTGGCCATGTTGTGTGCGCAGTCACTAGGATTATGTGAATTTATGTTGAGTCAGTTTCGCTCTTCTCTGTGTTGGTGTAGTGGTAGGCTCTTTGCTTGGGCTACAAGAGGTTGTGGGTTCGACTCTGAGGCAAGGCCCATGGACTTTGTATGGCTGCATGTAATTGCCTAGTCCAATTGATTGCTTTGCCTATGAGTTTCTATTGGATTGATAGGCCAGGTACTGTCTTTTGCTTTTGTTTGGCCATGTTGTGTGCGCAGTCACTAGGATTATGTGAATTAATGTAGAATCAGTTTTTCACTTCTCTGTGTTGGTGTATTGGTAGGCTCTTTGCTTGGGCTACGAGAGGTTGTGGGTTCGACTCTGGGGCAAGGCCCATGGGCTTTGTATGGCTGCATTTAATTGCCTATGATAATGTACTGTGTTACCTATGAGTTTCCATTGGATTGATAGGCCAGGTACTGTCTTTTGCTTTTGTTTTCCCATGTTGTGTGCGCAGTCACTAGGATTATGTGAATTAATGTAGAGTCGGTTTCCAACTTCTCTGTGTTGATTTAGTGGTAGGCTCTTTGCTTGTTCTCCAAGAAGTTGTGGGTTCGACTCTGAGGCAAGGCCCATGAACTTTGTATGGCTGCATGTATTTGCCTAGTCTAATGGACTGTGTTGCCTATGAGTTTCCATTGGATTGATAGGCCAGGTATTGTCTTTTGTTTGGCCATGTTGTGTGCGCAGTCGGTAGGATTATGTGAATTAATGTAGAATCAGTTTCCCACTTATCTGTGTTGGTGTAGTGGTAGGCTCTTTGCTTGCCTGCGAGAGGTTGTGGGTTTGACTCTGAGGCAAGGCCCATGGACTTTGTATGTCTCCATGTAATTGTCTAGTTCAATGGACTGTGTTGCCTATGAGTTTCCATTGGCTTGATAGGCCAGGTAATGTCTTTTGCTTTTGTTTGGCCATGTTGTGTGCACATTCACTAGGATTATGTGAATTAATGTAGACGCAGCTTCCTACTTCTTTGTGTTGGTGTAGTTGTAGGCTCTTTGCTTGTTCTGCCAGAGGTTGTGGGTTTGACTCTGAGGCAAGGCCCATGGACTTTGTATGGCTGCATGTAATTGCCAAGTCCAATGGACTGTGTTGCCTACGAGTTTCCATTGGATTGATAGGCCAGGTATTGTCTTTTGCTTTTGTTTGGCCATGTTGTGTGCGCAGTCACTAGGATTATGTGAATTAATGTAGAATCCGTTTCCCACTTCTCTGTGTTGGTCTAGTGGAAGCTGCTTTGCTTGGCTGCGAGAGGTTGTGGGTTTGACTCTGCGGCATGGCCCATGGACTTTGTATGGCTGCATGTAATCGCCTAGTTCAATGGACTGTGTTGCCTATGAGTTTCCATTGGCCTGATAGGCCAGGTAATGTCTTTTGCTTTTGTTTGGCCATGTTGTGTGCGCATTCACTAGGATTATGTGAATTAATGTAGACGCAGCTTCCTACTTCTTTGTGTTGGTGTAGTTGTAGGCTCTTTGCTTGTTCTGCCAGAGGTTGTGGGTTTGACTCTGAGGCAAGGCCCATGGACTTTGTATGGCTGCATGTAATTGCCTAGTCCAATGGATTGATAGGCCAGGTACTGTCTTTTGTTTTCGTTTGGCCATGTTTTGTGCGCAGTCACTAGGATTATGTGAGTTAATGTAGAGACAGTTTCATACTTCTCTGTGTTGCTGAAGTGGTAGGCTTTTTTGTTGGGCTGCGAGAGGTTGTGAGTTCGACTCTGAGGCAAGGCCCATGGACTTTGTATGGCTGCATGTAATTGCATAGTCCAATGGACTGCGTTACCTATGAGTTTCCATTGGATTGATAGGCCAGGTGCTTTCTTTTGCTTTTGTTTGGCCATGTTGTGTGCGCAGTCACTAGGAATATGTGAATTAATGTAGAGTCAGTTTCACATTTCTCTGTGTTGGTGTAGTGTTAGGCTCTTTGCTTGGGCTGCGAGAGGTTGTGGGTTTGACTCTGAGGCAAGGCCCATGGACTTTTTATGGCTGCATGTAATTGCCTAGTCCAATGGACTGTGTTGCCTATGAGTTTCCATTGGATTGATAGGCCAGGTACTGTCTTTTGTTTTCGTTTGGCCATGTTGTGTGCGCACTCACTAGGATTATGTGAATTAATGTAGAGGCAGGTTCACATTTCTCTGTGTTGGTGTAGTGGTAGGCTCTTTGCTTGAGCTGCGAGAGGTTGTGGGTTTGACTCTGAGGCAAGGCCCATGGACTTTTTATGGCTGCATGTTATTGCCTAGTCCAATGGACTGTGTTGCCTATGAGTTTCCATTGGATTGATAAGCCAGGTACTGTCTTTTGCTTTTGTTTAGCCATGTTGTGTGCGCAGTCGGTAGGATTATGTGAATTAATGTAGAATCAGTTTCCAACTTCTCTGTGTTGGTTTAGTGGTAGGCTCTTTGCTTGTTCTCCAAGAGGTTGTGGGTTCGACTCTGAGGCAAGGCCCATGAACTTTTTATGGCTGCATGTATTTGCCTAGTCTAATGGACTGTGTTGCCTATGAGTTTCCATTGGATTGATAGGCCAGATAATGTCTTTTGCATTTGTTTCGCCATGTTGTGTGCACAGTCACTAGGATTATGTGAACTAATGTAAACTCAGTTTTCCACTTCTCTGTGTTGGTGTATTTGTAGGCTCTTTGCTTGGCTGCGAGAGGTTGTGGGTTTGACTCTGAGACAAGGCCCATGGACTTTGTATGTCTCCAGGTAATTGTCTAGTCCAATGGACTGTGTTGCCTATGAGTTTCCATTGGATTGATGGGCCAGGTACTGTCTTTTGCTTTTGTTTGGCCATGTTGTGTGCGCAGTCACTAGGATTATGTGAATTAATGTAGAGTCAGGTTCACACTTCTCTGTGTTGCTGTAGTGGTAGGCTTTTTTCTTGGGCTGCGAGAGGTTGTGAGTTCGACTCTGAGGCAAGGCCCATGGACTTTGTATGGCTGCATGTTATTGCCTAGTCCAATGGACTATGTTACCCATGAGTTTCAATTGGAATGATAGGCCAGGTACTGTCTTTTGCTTTTGTTTGGCCATGTTGTGTGCGCAGTCACTAGGATTATGTGAATTAATGTAGAATCATTCTTCTACTTCTCTGTGCTCCCTCTCGCAGCTCAAGCAAAGAGCCTACCACTACACCAACACAGAGAAATGTAAACCTGACTCTACATTATTTCACATAATCCTAGTGACTGCGCACACAACATGGCCAAACGAAAACAAAAGACAGTAACTGGCCTATCAATCCAATAGAAACTCATAGGCAACACAGTCCATTGGACTAAGCAATTACATGCAGCCATTCAAAGTCCATGAGCCTTGCATTAGAGTCGAACCCTCAACATCTCGCAGCCCAAGCAAAGAGCCTACCACTACACCAACACAGAGAAGTGGGAAACTGACTCTACATTAATTCCCATAACCCTAGTGACTGCGCACACAACATGGTCAAACAAAAGCAAAAGGCAGTACCTGGCCTATCAATCCAATGGAAACTCATAGGCAACATAGTCCATTGGACTAGGCAATTACATGCAGCCATACAAAGTCCATGGGCCTTGCCTCAGAGTCAAACCCACAACCTCTGGCAGAACAAGCAAAGAGCCTACAACTACAAAAACACAAAGAAGTAGGAAGCTGCGTCTACATTAATTCACATAATCCTAGTGACTGCGCACACAACATGGCCAAACAAAAGCAGAAGACATTACCTAGCCTATCAAGCCAATAGAAACTCATAGGCAACACAGTCAATTGAACAAGGCGATTACAAGCAGCCATACAAAATCCATGGGCCTTGCCTCAGAGTCGAACCCACAACATCTCGCAGCCCAAGCAAAGAGCCTACCACTACACCAACACAGAGAAATTGGAATCTGAGTTTACATTAGTTCACATAATCCTAGTGACTGCGCACACAACATGGCCAAACAAAAGCAAAAGACAGTACCTGGCCTATCAATCCGATGGGAACTCATAGGCAACACAGTCAATTGAACTAGGCGATTACATGCAGCCATACAAACTCCATGGGCCTTGCCTCAGAGTCGAACCCACAACCTCTCGCAGCTTAAGCAAAGAGACTACCACTACACCAACACAGAGAATTAGGTGAATGACTCTACATTAATTCACATAATCCTAGTGACTGCGCACACAACATGGCCATACAAAAGCAAAAGACAGTACCTGGCCTATTAATCCAATGGAAACTCATAGGCAACGCAATCCTTTGGACTAGGCAATAACATGCAGCCATACAAAGTCCATGGGCCTTGCCTCAGAGTCAAAACCACTACCTCTCAAAGCCCAAGCAAAGAGCCTACCACTACACCAACACAGAGAAGTAGGAGAATGATTCTACATTAATTCACATAATCCTAGTGACTGCGCACACAACATGGCCAAACAAAAGCAAAAGACAGTACCTGGCCTATCATTCCAATTGAAACTCATAGGTAACATAGTCCATTGGACTAGGCAATAACATGCAGCCATACAAAGTCCATGGGCCTTGCCTCAGAGTCAAACCCACAACCTCTCGCAGCCAAGCAAAGAGCCTACCACTACACCAACACAGAGAAGTGGGAAACTGATTCTACATTAATTCACATAATCCTACCGACTGCGCACACAACATGGCCAAACAAAAGAAAATACCTGGCCTATCAATCCAATGGAAACTCATAGGCAACACAGTCCATTAGACTAGGCAAATACATGCAGCCATACAAAGCCCATGGGCCTTGCCCCAGAGTCGAACCCACAACCTCTTGTAGCCCAAGCAAAGAGCCTACAAATACACCAACACAGAGAAGTGGAAAACTGATTCTACATTAATTCACATAATCCTAGTGACTGCGCACACAACATGGCCAAACAAAAGCAAAAGACATTACCTGGCCTATAAATCCAATAGAAACTCATAGGCAAAGCAATCAATTGGACTAGGCAATTACATGCAGCCATACAAAGTCCATGGGCCTTGCCTCAGAGTCGAACCCACAACCTCTTGTAGCCCAAGCAAAGAGCTTACAACTACACCAACACAAAAAAGTAGGAAGCTGCGTCTACATTAATTTACATATTCCTAGCGACTGCGCACACAACATGGCCAAACAAAAGCAAAAGACATTACCTGGCCTATCAAGCCAATGGAAACTCATAGGCAACACAGTCCATTGGACTAAACAATTACATGCAGCCATACAAAGTCCATGGGCTTTGCCTCAGAGTCAAACCCACAATTTCTCGCAGCCCAAGCAAAGAGCCTCCAAAACACCAACACAGACAAGTTGGAAACTGAGTTTACATTAGTTCACATAATCCTAGTGACTGTGCACACAACATGGCGAAACAAATGCAAAAGACATTATCTGGCCTATCAATCCAATGGAAACTCATAGGCAACACAGTCCATTAGACTAGGCAAATACATGCAGCCATACAAAGTTCATGGGCCTTGCCTCAGAGTCGAACCCACAACCTCTTGGAGAACAAGCAAAGAGCCTACCACTAAACCAACACAGAGAAGTTGGAAACTGATTCTACATTAATTCACATAATCCTACCGACTGCGCACACAACATGGCTAAACAAAAGCAAAAGACAGTACCTGGCTTATCAATCCAATGGAAACTCATAGGCAACACAGTCCATTGGACTAGGCAATAACATGCAGCCATAAAAAGTCCATGGGCCTTGCCTCAGAGTCAAACCCACAACCTCTCGCAGCTCAAGCAAAGAGCCTACCACTACACCAACACAGAGAAATGTGAACCTGCCTCTACATTAATTCACATAATCCTAGAGAGTGCGCACACAACATGGCCAAACGAAAACAAAAGACAGTACCTGGCCTATCAATCCAATGGAAACTCATAGGCAACACAGTCCATTGGACTAGGCAATTACATGCAGCCATAAAAAGTCCATGGGCCTTGCCTCAGAGTCAAACCCACAACCTCTCGCAGCCCAAGCAAAGAGCCTAACACTACACCAACACAGAGAAATGTGAAACTGACTCTACATTAATTCACATAATCCTAGTGACTGCCCACACAACATGGCCAAACGAAAGCAAAAGTCAATACCTGGCCTATCAATCCAATGGAAACTCATAGGCAACAAAGTCCATTGGACTAGGCAATTACATGCAGCCATAAAAAGTCCATGGGCCTTGCCTCAGAGTCAAACCCACAACCTCTCACAGCCCAAGCAAAGAGCCTACCACTACACCAACAAAGAGAAATGTGAAACTGACTCTACATTAATTCACATATTCCTAGTGAATGCGCACACAACATGGCCAAACAAAAGCAAAAGAAAGCACCTGGCCTATCAATCCATTGGACTAGGCAATTACATGCAGCCATACAAAGTCCATGGGCCTTGCCTCAGAGTCGAACTCACAACCTCTCGCAGCCCAACAAAAAAGCCTACCACTTCAGCAACACAGAGAAGTATGAAACTGTCTCTACATTAACTCACATAATCCTAGTGACTGCGCACAAAACATGGCCAAACGAAAACAAAAGACAGTACCTGGCCTATCAATCCATTGGACTAGGCAATTACATGCAGCCATACAAAGTCCATGGGCCTTGCCTCAGAGTCAAACCCACAACCTCTCACAGCCCAAGCAAAGAGCCTACCACTACACCAACACAGAGAAGTGCGAAACTGACTCAACATAAATTCACATAATCCTAGTGACTGCGCACACAACATGGCCAAACAAAAGCTAAAGACAGTCCCTTGCCTATCAATCCAATGGAAACTCATAGACAACATAGTCCATTGGAATAGGCAATTACATGCAGCCTCACAAAGTCCATGGGCCTTGCCTCAGAGTCAAACCCACAACCTCTGGCAGAACAAGCAAAGAGCCTACAACTACACCAACACAAAGAAGTAGGAAGCTGCGTCTACATTAATTCACATAATCCTAGTGAATGCGCACACAACATGGCCAAACAAAATCAAAAGACATTACCTGGCCTATCAGGCCAATGGAAACTCATAGGCAACACAGTCCATTGAACTAGGCGATTACATGCAGCCATACAAAGTCCATGGGCCATGCCGCAGAGTCAAACCAACAACCTCTCGCAGCCAAGCAAAGCAGCTTCCACTAGACCAACACAGAGAAGTGGGAAACGGATTCTACATTAATTCACATAATCCTAGTGACTGCGCACACAACATGGCCAAACAAAAGCAAAAGACAATACCTGGCCTATCAATCCAATGGAAACTCGTAGGCAACACAGTCCATTGGACTTGGCAATTACATGCAGCCATACAAAGTCCATGGGCCTTGCCTCAGAGTCAAACCCACAACCTCTGGCAGAACAAGCAAAGAGCCTACAACTACACCAACACAAAGAAGTAGGAAGCTGCGTCTACATTAATTCACATAATCCTAGTGAATGTGCACACAACATGGCCAAACAAAAGCAAAAGACATTACCTGGCCTATCAAGCCAATGGAAACTCATAGGCAACACAGTCCATTGAACTAGACAATTACATGGAGACATACAAAGTCCATGGGCCTTGCCTCAGAGTCAAACCCACAACTTCTCGCAGCCAAGCAAAGAGCCTACCACTACACCAACACAGATAAGTGGGAAACTGATTCTACATTAATTCACATAATCCTACCGACTGCGCACACAACATGGCCAAACAAAAGACAATACCTGGCCTATCAATCCAATGGAAACTCATAGGCAACACAGTCCATTAGACTAGGCAAATACATGCAGCCATACAAAGTTCATGGGCCTTGCCTCAGAGTCGAACCCACAACTTCTTGGAGAACAAGCAAAGAGCCTACCACTAAACCAACACAGAGAAGTTGGAAACCGACTATACATTAATTCACATAATCCTAGTGACTGCGCACACAACATGGGGAAACAAAAGCAAAAGACAGTCCTGGCCTATCAATCCAATGGAAACTCATAGGTAACACAGTACATTATCATAGGCAATTAAATGCAGCCATACAAAGCCCATGGGCCTTGCCCCAGAGTCGAACCCACAACCTCTCGTAGCCCAAGCAAAGAGCCTACCAATACACCAACACAGAGAAGTGAAAAACTGACTCTACATTAATTCACATAATCCTAGTGACTGCGCACACAACATGGCCAAACAAAAGCAAAAGACAGTACCTGGCCTATCAATCCAATAGAAACTCATAGGCAAAGCAATCAATTGGACTAGGCAATTACATGCAGCCATACAAAGTCCATGGGCCTTGCCTCAGAGTCGAACCCACAACCTCTTGTAGCCCAAGCAAAGAGCCTACCACTACACCAACACAGAGAAGAGCGAAACTGACTCAACATAAATTCACATAATCCTAGTGACTGCGCACACAACATGGCCAAACAAAAGCAAAAGACAGTCCCTGGCCTATCAATCCAATGGAAACTCATATACAACATAGTACATTGGACTAGGCAATTACATGCAGCCATACAAAGTCCATGGGCCTTGCCTCAGAGTCAAACCCACAACCTCTGGCAGAACAAGCAAAGAGCTTACAACTACACCAACACAAAAAAGTAGGAAGGTGCGTCTACATTAATTCACATATTCCTAGAGACTGCGCACACAACATGGCCAAACAAAAGCAAAAGACATTACCTGGCCTATCAAGCCAATGGAAACTCATAGGCAACACAGTCCATTGGACTAAACAATTACATGCAGCCATACAAAGTCCATGGGCTTTGCCTCTGAGTCAAACCCACAATTTCTCGCAGCCCAAGCAAAGAGCCTACCACTACACCAACACAGACAAGATGGAAACTGAGTTTACATTAAGAACCTATAAAGATGTGAGTGAACCAGCCAATATAAAAGTATATAATCTTTATTGAAAAATGTGTTAAAAGACAAACACATAAAACAGACAATGATGAGGACACATACAATTAACCTCAGGTGAACCAAAATATACAAGCAATAAATAGCATAAGTGCATAATGGTCATGTATCGGAAAAAAAGTGCACCAAAAAAGGGGTGCTGTCCAAGTTTCTTTGAAGAGCCAATAGTCTTTAGGTAGATGAAGAGTGTCCCAAAGAACACCAATAAGGTGGAACTATATTAAATTTCAAGCTAAACAAAGCTTTTTTCTTCATTCAAGACTAAATGTATGAGAGCCACAATCCTATTGCTACAAAACGTGGCATATAACAGGGGAAACAAAGAATACATGTGTCTATGATATTAACAGGATATAATCCTATAAGATGCAAACATAATAGTTTACAAAAAGCAAATCCTGAATGGATCAGGTGGTATAACCACAACAATGTTTCCAAATGCCTACAGTCCCAAACAGGGGAGAAGCAGGATCTCAACCATACATATAAAGAAAAGGGAGAAACTGACACAAGTGTCAAAATATAACACTTTTTTCACAGGGCTGGACTAGGAGGCCATATTCCCAGTGTTATAATCAGATAGAAGGGCGGAATGGCTGCATTACCACAGTACTATACCTTTACAAGGAAACAGAGTCAGCCATAGGACCGACCCAAACACTGTGGTGAATCCACAAAAACACACACCAGAAGGGTGTTACAGGGCCCAGACTAAAAAGCCATATTCCCAGTACTATAGCCCACAGAAAGGCAGCATGGCTGCAATACCACAGTAATTTGCCCCTACAAGGGAACAAAGTCAGCCATAAGAACCAACCTTAGCACTGAGTGGCAAGCCCACAAAGACACAGACCAGGAAGATAATAACCTGAGGATAAAGGTACCCCGACACGTGTTTCGCAGAAAAGCTTCTTCCAAGGGGAAACACGTGTCGGGGTACCTTTATCCTCAGGTTATTATCTTCCTGGTCTGTGTCTTTGTGGGCTTGCCACTCAGTGCTAAGGTTGGTTCTTATGGCTGACTTTGTTCCCTTGTAGGGGCAAATTACTGTGGTATTGCAGCCATGCTGCCTTTCTGTGGGCTATAGTACTGGGAATATGGCTTTTTAGTCTGGGCCCTGTAACACCCTTCTGGTGTGTGTTTTTGTGGATTCACCACAGTGTTTGGGTCGGTCCTATGGCTGACTCTGTTTCCTTGTAAAGGTATAGTACTGTGGTAATGCAGCCATTCCGCCCTTCTATCTGATTATAACACTGGGAATATGGCCTCCTAGTCCAGCCCTGTGAAAAAAGTGTTATATTTTGACACTTGTGTCAGTTTCTGCCTTTTCTTTATATGTATGGTTGAGATCCTGCTTCTCCCCTGTTTGGGACTGTAGGCATTTGGAAACATTGTTGTGGTTATACCACCTGATCCATTCAGGATTTGCTTTTTATAAACTATTATGTTTGCATCTTATAGGATTATATCCTGTTAATATCATAGACACATGTATTCTTTGTTTCCCCTGTTATATGCCACGTTTTGTAGCAATAGGATTGTGGCTCTCATACATTTAGTCTTGAATGAAGAAAAAAGCTTTGTTTAGCTTGAAATTTAATATAGTTCCACCTTATTGGTGTTCTTTGGGACACTCTTCATCTACCTAAAGACTATTGGCTCTTCAAAGAAACTTGGACAGCACCCCTTTTTTGGTGCACTTTTTTTCCGATACATGACCATTATGCACTTATGCTATTTATTGCTTGTATATTTTGGTTCACCTGAGGTTAATTGTATGTGTCCTCATCATTGTCTGTTTTATGTGTTTGTCTTTTAACAAATTTTTCAATAAAGATTATATACTTTTATATTGGCTGGTTCACTCACATCTTTATAGGTTCTTACTGCTTAAATGAGTGTAGCTATCTTTACTTTTTGGTCATTCAATTGGTTCTTTTGAGTTTACATTAGTTCACATAATCCTAGTGACTGTGCACACAACATTGCGAAACAAATGCAAAAGACATTATCTGGCCTATCAATCCAATGGAAACTCATAGGCAACACAGTCCATTAGACTAGGCAAATACATGCAGCCATACAAAGTTCATGGGCCTTGCCTCAGAGTCGAACCCACAACCTCTTGGAGAACAAGCAAAGAGCCTACCACTAAACCAACACAGAGAAGTTGGGAACTGACTCTACATTAATTCACATAATCCTAGTGACTGCGCACACAACATGGCCAAACAAAAGCAAAAGACAGTACCTGGCCTATCAATCCAATGGAAACTCATAGGCAACACAGTCCATTGGACTAGACAATTACATGGAGACATACAAAGTCCATGGGCCTTGCTTCAGAGTCAAACCCACAACCTCTCGCAGCCAAGCAAAGAGCCTACCACTACACCAATACAGAGAAGTGGGAAACTGATTCTACATTAATTCACATAATCCTACCGACTGCGCACACAACATGGCTAAACAAAAGCAAAAGACAGTACCTGGCTTATCAATCCAATGGAAACTCATAGGCAACACAGTCCATTGGACTAGGCAATAACATGCAGCCATACAAAGTCCATGGGCCTTGCCTCAAAGTCGAACTCACAACCTCTCGCAGCTCAAGCAAAGAGCTTACCACTACACCAACACAGAGAAATGTGAACCTGCCTCTACATTAATTCACATAATCCTAGTGACTGCGCACACAACATGGCCAAACGAAAGCAAAAGTCCATACCTGGCCTATCAATCCAATGGAAACTCATAGGCAACACAGTCCATTGGACTAGGCAATTACATGCAGCCATAAAAAGTCCATGGGCCTTGCCTCAGAGTCAAACCCACAACTTCTCGCAGCCCAAGCAAAGATCCTACCAATACACCAACACAGAGAAGTGGAAAACAGATTCTACATTAATTCACATAATCCTAGTGACTGCGCACACAACATGGCCAAACGAAAGCAAAAGACAGTACCTGGCCTAACAATCCAATGGAAACTCAGAGGCAACCCCATCCATTGGACTAGGCAATTACATGCAGCCATACAGAGTCCATGGGCCTTGCCTCAGAGTCTATCCCACAACCTTTGGCAGAACAAACAAAGAGCCTACAACCACACCAACACAAAGAAGTAGGAAGCTGCATCTACATTAATTCACATAATCCTAGTGAATGCGCACACAACATGGCCAAACAAAATCAAAAGACATTACCTGGCCTATCAGGCCAATGGAAACTCATAGGCAACACAGTCCATTGAACTAGGCGATTACATGCAGCCATACAAAGTCCATGGGCCATGCCGCAGAGTCAAACCCACAACCTCTCGCAGCCAAGCAAAGCAGCTTCCACTAGACCAACACAGAGAAGTGGGAAACGGATTCTACATTAATTCACATAATCCTAGTGACTGCGCACACAACATGGCCAAACAAAAGACAATACCTGGCCTATCAATCCAATGGAAACTCATAGGCAACACAGTCCATTAGACTAGGCAAATACATGCAGCCATACAAAGTTCATGGGCCTTGCCTCAGAGTCGAACCCACAACTTCTTGGAGAACAAGCAAAGAGCCTACCACTAAACCAACACAGAGAAGTTGGAAACCGACTCTACATTAATTCACATAATCCTAGTGACTGCGCACACAACATGGGGAAACAAAAGCAAAAGACATTACCTGGCCTATCAAGCCAATGGAAACTCATAGGCAACACAGTCCATTGAACTAGACAATTACATGGAGACATACAAAGTCCATGGGCCTTGCCTCAGAGTCAAACCCACAACCTCTCGCAGCCAAGCAAAGAGCCTACCACTACACCAACACAGATAAGTGGGAAACTGATTCTACATTAATTCACATAATCCTACCGACTGCGCACACAACATGGCCAAACAAAAGACAATACCTGGCCTATCAATCCAATGGAAACTCATAGGCAACACAGTACATTATCATAGGCAATTAAATGCAGCCATACAAAGCCCATGGGCCTTGCCCCAGAGTCGAACCCACAACTTCTCGTAGCCCAAGCAAAGAGCCTACCAATACACCAACACAGAGAAGTGAAAAACTGATTCTACATTAATTCACATAATCCTAGTGACTGCGCACACAACATGGCCAAACAAAAGCAAAAGACAGTACCTGGCCTATCAATCCAATAGAAACTCATAGGCAAAGCAATCAATTGGACTAGGCAATTACATGCAGCCATACAAAGTCCATGGGCCTTGCCTCAGAGTCGAACCCACAACCTCTTGTAGCCCAAGCAAAGAGCCTACCACTACACCAACACAGAGAAGAGCGAAACTGACTCAACATAAATTCACATAATCCTAGTGACTGCGCACACAACATGGCCAAACAAAAGCAAAAGACAGTCCCTGGCCTATCAATCCAATGGAAACTCATATACAACATAGTACATTGGACTAGGCAATTACATGCAGCCATACAAAGTCCATGGGCCTTGCCTCAGAGTCAAACCCACAACCTCTGGCAGAACAAGCAAAGAGCTTACAACTACACCAACACAAAAAAGTAGGAAGGTGCGTCTACATTAATTCACATATTCCTAGAGACTGCGCACACAACATGGCCAAACAAAAGCAAAAGACATTACCTGGCCTATCAAGCCAATGGAAACTCATAGGCAACACAGTCCATTGGACTAAACAATTACATGCAGCCATACAAAGTCCATGGGCTTTGCCTCTGAGTCAAACCCACAATTTCTCGCAGCCCAAGCAAAGAGCCTACCACTACACCAACACAGACAAGATGGAAACTGAGTTTACATTAAGAACCTATAAAGATGTGAGTGAACCAGCCAATATAAAAGTATATAATCTTTATTGAAAAATTTGTTAAAAGACAAACACATAAAACAGACAATGATGAGGACACATACAATTAACCTCAGGTGAACCAAAATATACAAGCAATAAATAGCATAAGTGCATAATGGTCATGTATCGGAAAAAAAGTGCACCAAAAAAGGGGTGCTGTCCAAGTTTCTTTGAAGAGCCAATAGTCTTTAGGTAGATGAAGAGTGTCCCAAAGAACACCAATAAGGTGGAACTATATTAAATTTCAAGCTAAACAAAGCTTTTTTCTTCATTCAAGACTAAATGTATGAGAGCCACAATCCTATTGCTACAAAACGTGGCATATAACAGGGGAAACAAAGAATACATGTGTCTATGATATTAACAGGATATAATCCTATAAGATGCAAACATAATAGTTTACAAAAAGCAAATCCTGAATGGATCAGGTGGTATAACCACAACAATGTTTCCAAATGCCTACAGTCCCAAACAGGGGAGAAGCAGGATCTCAACCATACATATAAAGAAAAGGGAGAAACTGACACAAGTGTCAAAATATAACACTTTTTTCACAGGGCTGGACTAGGAGGCCATATTCCCAGTGTTATAATCAGATAGAAGGGCGGAATGGCTGTATTACCACAGTACTATACCTTTACAAGGAAACAGAGTCAGCCATAGGACCGACCCAAACACTGTGGTGAATCCACAAAAACACACACCAGAAGGGTGTTACAGGGCCCAGACTAAAAAGCCATATTCCCAGTACTATAGCCCACAGAAAGGCAGCATGGCTGCAATACCACAGTAATTTGCCCCTACAAGGGAACAAAGTCAGCCATAAGAACCAACCTTAGCACTGAGTGGCAAGCCCACAAAGACACAGACCAGGAAGATAATAACCTGAGGATAAAGGTACCCCGACACGTGTTTCGCAGAAAAGCTTCTTCCAAGGGGAAACACGTGTCGGGGTACCTTTATCCTCAGGTTATTATCTTCCTGGTCTGTGTCAGTTTCTGCCTTTTCTTTATATGTATGGTTGAGATCCTGCTTCTCCCCTGTTTGGGACTGTAGGCATTTGGAAACATTGTTGTGGTTATACCACCTGATCCATTCAGGATTTGCTTTTTATAAACTATTATGTTTGCATCTTATAGGATTATATCCTGTTAATATCATAGACACATGTATTCTTTGTTTCCCCTGTTATATGCCACGTTTTGTAGCAATAGGATTGTGGCTCTCATACATTTAGTCTTGAATGAAGAAAAAAGCTTTGTTTAGCTTGAAATTTAATATAGTTCCACCTTATTGGTGTTCTTTGGGACACTCTTCATCTACCTAAAGACTATTGGCTCTTCAAAGAAACTTGGACAGCACCCCTTTTTTGGTGCACTTTTTTTCCGATACATGACCATTATGCACTTATGCTATTTATTGCTTGTATATTTTGGTTCACCTGAGGTTAATTGTATGTGTCCTCATCATTGTCTGTTTTATGTGTTTGTCTTTTAACAAATTTTTCAATAAAGATTATATACTTTTATATTGGCTGGTTCACTCACATCTTTATAGGTTCTTACTGCTTAAATGAGTGTAGCTATCTTTACTTTTTGGTCATTCAATTGGTTCTTTTGAGTTTACATTAGTTCACATAATCCTAGTGACTGTGCACACAACATTGCGAAACAAATGCAAAATACATTATCTGGCCTATCAATCCAATGGAAACTCATAGGCAACACAGTCCATTAGACTAGGCAAATACATGCAGCCATACAAAGTTCATGGGCCTTGCCTCAGAGTCGAACCCACAACCTCTTGGAGAACAAGCAAAGAGCCTACCACTAAACCAACACAGAGAAGTTGGGAACTGACTCTACATTAATTCACATAATCCTAGTGACTGCGCACACAACATGGCCAAACAAAAGCAAAAGACAGTACCTGGCCTATCAATCCAATGGAAACTCATAGGCAACACAGTCCATTGGACTAGACAATTACATGGAGACATACAAAGTCCATGGGCCTTGCTTCAGAGTCAAACCCACAACCTCTTGCAGCCAAGCAAAGAGCCTACCACTACACCAATACAGAGAAGTGGGAAACTGATTCTACATTAATTCACATAATCCTACCGACTGCGCACACAACATGGCTAAACAAAAGCAAAAGACAGTACCTGGCTTATCAATCCAATGGAAACTCATAGGCAACACAGTCCATTGGACTAGGCAATAACATGCAGCCATACAAAGTCCATGGGCCTTGCCTCAAAGTCGAACTCACAACCTCTCGCAGCTCAAGCAAAGAGCTTACCACTACACCAACACAGAGAAATGTGAACCTGCCTCTACATTAATTCACATAATCCTAGTGACTGCGCACACAACATGGCCAAACGAAAGCAAAAGTCCATACCTGGCCTATCAATCCAATGGAAACTCATAGGCAACACAGTCCATTGGACTAGGCAATTACATGCAGCCATAAAAAGTCCATGGGCCTTGCCTCAGAGTCAAACCCACAACTTCTCGCAGCCCAAGCAAAGATCCTACCAATACACCAACACAGAGAAGTGGAAAACAGATTCTACATTAATTCACATAATCCTAGTGACTGCGCACACAACATGGCCAAACGAAAGCAAAAGACAGTACCTGGCCTATCAATCCAATGGAAACTCAGAGGCAACCCCATCCATTGGACTAGGCAATTACATGCAGCCATACAGAGTCCATGGGCCTTGCCTCAGAGTCTATCCCACAACCTTTGGCAGAACAAACAAAGAGCCTACAACCACACCAACACAAAGAAGTAGGAAGCTGCATCTACATTAATTCACATAATCCTAGTGACTGCGCACACAACATGGCCAAACAGAAGCAAAAGACATTACCTGGCCTATCAAGCCAATGGAAACTCATAGGCAACACAGTCCATTGAACTAGGCAATTACATGCAGCCATACAAAGTCCATGGGCCTTGCCTCAGAGTCAAACCCACAACCTCTCGCAGCCAAGCAAAGCGCCTTCCACTACACCAACACAGAGAAGTGGGAAACTGATTCTACATTAATTCACATAATCCTACCGACTTCGCACACAACATAACCAAACAAAAGACATTACCTGGCCTATCAGTCCAATGAAAACTCATAGGCAACACAGTACATTGGACTAGGCAATTACATGCAGCCATACAAAGTCTATGGGCTTTGCCTCAGAGTCAAACCCACATTTTCTCGCAGCCCAAGCAAAGTGCCTACCACTACACCAACACAGAGAAGTTGAAAACTGAGTTTACATTAGTTCACATAATCCTAGTGACTGCGCACACAACATGGCCAAACAAAAGCAAAAGGTAGTACCTGGCCTATCAATCCAATAGGAACTCATAGGTAACACAGTCAACTAAAATAGGCAATTACATGCAGCAATACAAACTCCATGGGCCTTGCCTCAAAGTCGACCCAACAACCTTTCGCAGCTTAAGCAAAGAGACTACCACTACACCAACACAGAGAAGTAGGTAAATGACTCTACATTAATTCACATAATCCTAGTGACTGCGCACACAACATGGCCAAACAAATGCAAAAGATATTATCTGGCCTATCAATCCAATGAAATCATAGGCAACAT
Source organism: Anomaloglossus baeobatrachus (assembly GCF_048569485.1). Lineage (NCBI taxonomy): Eukaryota > Metazoa > Chordata > Amphibia > Anura > Aromobatidae > Anomaloglossus > Anomaloglossus baeobatrachus. The sequence goes on from NW_027442216.1 coordinate 121,302, forward strand.
AGTCCATTAGACTAAGCAAAGTCATACAAAGTTAATGGGCCTTGCCTCAGAGTCGAACCCACCACCTCTTGGAGAACAAGCAAATAGCCTACCACTAAACCAACACAGAGAAGTTGGAAACAGACTCTACATTAATTCACAGAATCCTAGTGACTGCGCACACAACATGGCCAAACAAAAGCAAAAGACAGTACCTGGCCTATCAATCCAATGGAAACTCAAAGCTAACTCAGTACATTGGACTAGGCAATTACATGCAGCCATACAAAGTCCATGGGCCTTGCATTAGAGTCGAACCCACAACCTCTCGCAGCCCAAGCAAAGAGCCTACCACTACACCAACACAGAGAAGTGGGAAACTGATTCTACATTAATTCAAATAATCCTACTGACTGCGCACACAACATGGCCAAACAAAAGACAATACCTGGCCTATCAATTCAAAGGAAACTCATAGGCAACACAGTCCATTGGACTTGGCAATTACATGCAGCCATACAAAGTCCATGGGCTTTGCCTCAGAGTCAAACCCACAATTTCTCGCAGCCCAAGTTAATAGCCTACGATTACACCAACACAGAGAAGTTGGAAACTGAGTTTACATTAGTTCACATAATCCTAGTGACTGCGCACACAACATGGCCAAACAAAAGACAATACCTGGCCTATCAATTCAATGGAAACTCATAGGCAACACAGTCAATTGAACTAGGCAATTACATGCTGCCATACAAACTCCATGTGCTTTGCCTCAGAGTCGAACCCACAACCTCTCACAGCTTAAGCAAAAGACTACAACTACACCAACACAGAGAAGTAGGTGAATGACTCTACATTAATTCACATAATCCTAGTGACTGCGAACACAACATGGCCAAACAAAAGCAAAAGACAGTACCTGGCCTATCAATCCAATTGAAACTCATAGGCAACATAGTCCATTGGACTAGGCAATAACATGCAGCCATACAAAGTCCATGGGCCTTGCCTCAAAGTCTAACTCACAACCTCTCGCAGCTCAAGCAAAGAGCCTACCACTACACCAACACAGAGAAATGTGAACCTGACTCTACATTAATTCACATAATCCTAGTGACTGCGAACACAACATGGCCAAACATAAGCAAAAGGCAGTACCTGGCCTATCAATCCAATGGGAACTCATAGGCAACACAGTCAATTGAACTACGCAATTACATGCAGCCATACAAACTCCATGGGCCTTGCCTCAGAGTCGAACCCACAACCTCTCGCAGCTTAAGCAAAGAGCCTACCCCTAAACCAACACAGAGAAGTGGGAAACTAATTCTACATTAATTCACACAATCCTACCGACTGCGCACACAACACGGCCAAACAAAAGACAATACCTGGCCTATCAATTCAATGGAAACTCATAGGCAACACAGTCCATTGGACTAGGCAAATACATGCAGCCATACAAAGTCCATGGGCTTTGCCTAAAAGTCAAACCCACAACTTCTCGCAGCCCAAGCAAAGAGCCTACCACTACACCAACACAGAGAAGTTGGTAACTGAGTTTACATTAATTCACATAATCCTAGTGACTGCGCACACAACATGGCCAAACAAAAGCAAAAGACAGTACCTGGCCTATCAATCCAATGGAAAATCATAGGCAACACAGTCCATTGGACTAGACAATTACATGGAGACATACAAAGTCCATGGGCCTTTCCTCAGAGTCAAACCCACAACCTCTCGCAGCCAAGCAAAGAGCCTACCACTACACCAACACAGAGAAGTGGGAAACTGATTCTACATTAATTCACATAATCCTACCGACTGCGCACACAACATGGCCAAACAAAAGACAATACCTGGCCTATCAATCCAATGGAAACTCATAGGCAACACAGTCCATTAGACTAGGCAAATACATGCAGCCATATAAAGTTCATGGGCCTTGCCTCAGAGTCGAACCCACATCCTCTTGGAGAACAAGCAAAGAGCCTACCACTAATCCAACACAGAGAAGTTGGAAACCGACTCTACATTAATTCACATAATCCTAGTGACTGCGCACACAACATGGCCAAACAAAAGCAAAAGACATTACCTGGCCTATCAATCCAATGTAAACTCATAGGTAACACAGTACATTACTAGGATTATGTGAATTAATGTAGAGTCAGGTTCACATTTCTCTGTGTTGGTGTAGTGGTAGGCTTTTTTCTTGGGCTGCGAGAGGTTGTGAGTTCGACTCTGAGGCAAGGCCCATGGACTTTGTATGGCTGCATGTAATTGCCTAGTCCAATGGACTATGTTCTCTATGAGTTTCCATTGGATTGATAGGCCAGGGACTGTCTTTTGCTTTTGTTTGGCCATGTTGTGTGCGCAGTCACTAGGATTATGTGAATTTATGTTGAGTCAGTTTCGCTCTTCTCTGTGTTGGTGTAGTGGTAGGCTCTTTGCTTGGGCTGAGAGAGGTTGTGGGTTTGACTCTGAGACAAGGCACATGGACTTTGTATGGCTGCATGTAATTGCCCAGTCCAATTGATTGCGTTGCCTATGAGTTTCCATTGGATTGATAGGCCAGGTACCGTCTTTTGCTTTTGTTTGGCCATGTTGTGTGCGCAGTCACTAGGATTATGTGAATTAATGTAGAATCTGTTTTCCACTTCTCTGTGTTGGTGTATTGGTAGGCTCTTTGCTTGGGCTACGAGAGGTTGTGGGTTTGACTCTGGGGCAAGGCCCATGGGCTTTGTATGGCTGCATGCAATTGCCTAGTCCAATGTACTGTGTTACCTATGAGTTTACATTGGATTGATAGGCCAGGTAATGTCTTTTGCTTTTGTTTGGCCATGTTGTGTGCGCAGTCACTAGGATTATGTGAATTAATGTAGAGTCAGTTTCCAACTTCTCTGTGTTGGTTTAGTGGTAGGCTCTTTGCTTGTTCTCCAAGAGGATGTGGGTTCGACTCTGAGGCAAGGCCCATGAACTTTGTATGGCTGCATGTATTTGACTAGTCTAATGGACTGTGTTGCCTATGAGTTTCCATTGGATTGATAGGCCAGGTATTGTCTTTTGTTTGGCCATGTTGTGTGCGCAGTCGGTAGGATTATGTGAATTAATGTAGAATCAGTTTCCCACTTCTCTGTGTTGGTGTAGTGGTAGGCTCTTTGCTTGGGCTGCGAGAAGTTGTGGGTTTGACTTTTAGGCAAAGCCCATGGACTTTGTATGGCTGCATGTAATTGCCAAGTCCAATGGACTGTGTTGCCTATGAGTTTCCATTGAATTGATAGGCCAGGTATTGTCTTTTGTTTAGCCATGTTGTGTGCGCAGTCGGTAGGATTATGTGAATTAATGTAGAATCAGTTTCCCACTTCTCTGTGTTGGTGTAGTGGTAGGCTCTTTGCTTGGCTGCGAGAGGTTGAGGGTTTGACTCTGAGGCAAGGCCCATGGACTTTGTATGTCTCCATGTAATTTTCTAGTCCAATGGACTGTGTTGCCTATGAGTTTCCATTGGATTGATAAGCCAGGTACTGACTTTTGCTTTTGTTTGGCCATGTTGTGTGCGCAGTCAGTAGGATTATGTGAATTAATGTAGAACCAGTTTCCCACTTTTCTGTGTTGGTGTAGTGGTAGGCTCTTTGCTTGGCTGCGCGAGGTTGTGGGTTTGACTCTGAGGCAAGGCCCATGGACTTTGTATGTCTCCATGTAATTGTCTAGTCCAATGGACTGTGTTGCCTATGAGTTTCCATTGGATTGATAGGCCAGGTACTGTCTTTTGCTTTTGTTTGGCCATGTTGTGTGCGCAGTCACTAGGATTATGTGAATTAATGTAGAGTCTGGTTCACATTTCTTTGTGTTGGTGTAGTGGTAGGCTCTTTGCTTGAGCTGCGAGAGGTTGTGAGTTCGACTTTGAGGCAAGGCCCATGGACGTTGTATGGCTGCATGTTATTGCCTAGTCCAATGGACTATGTTGCCTATGAGTTTTAATTGGAATGATAGGCCAGGTACTGTCTTTTGCTTTTGTTTGGCCATGTTGTGTGCACAGTCACTAGGATTATGTGAATTAATGTAGAGTCAGTTTCACACTTCTCTGTGTTGCTGTAGCGGTAGGCTTTTTTTCTTGGGCTGCGAGAGGTTGTGAGTTCGACTCTGAGGCAAGGCCCATGGACTTTGTATGGCTGCATGTAATTGCCTAGTCCAATGGACTGTGTTGCCTATGAGTTTCCATTGGATTGATAGGCCAGGTACTGTCTTTTGCTTTCGTTTGGCCATGTTGTGTGCGCAGTCACTAGGATTATGTGAGTTAATGAAGAGTCAGTTTCAAACTTCTCTGTGTTGGTGTAGTGGTAGGCTCTTTGCTTTGGCTGCGAGAAGTTGTGGGTTTGACTCTAATGCAAGGTTCATGGACTTTGTATAACTGCATGTATTTGCCTAGTCCACTGGACTGTGTTGCCTATGAGTTTCCATTGGATTGATAGGCCAGGTATTGACTTTTGCTTTCGTTTGGCCATGTTGTGTGCGCAGTCACTAGGATTATGTGAATTAATGTAGAGTCAGTTTCACATTTCTCTGTGTTGGTGTAGTGGTAGGATCTTTGCTTGGGCTGCGAGAAGTTGTGGGTTTGACTCTGAGGCAAGGCCCATGGACTTTTTATGGCTGCATGTAATTGCCTAGTCCAATGGACTGTGTTGCCTATGAGTTTCCATTGGATTGATAGGCCAGGTATGGACTTTTGCTTTCGTTTGGCCATGTTGTGTGCGCAGTCACTAGGATTATGTGAATTAATGTAGAGGCAGGTTCACATTTCTCTGTGTTGGTGTAGTGGTAGGCTCTTTGTTTGAGCTGCGAAAGGTTGTGAGTTCGACTTTGAGGCAAGGCCCATGGACTTTGTATGGCTGCATGTTATTGCCTAGTCCAATGGACTGTGTTGCCTATGAGTTTCCATTGGATTGATAAGCCAGGTACTGTCTTTTGCTTTTGTTTAGCCATGTTGTGTGCGCAGTCGGTAGGATTATGTGAATTAATGTAGAATCAGTTTCCCACTTCTCTGTATTGGTGTAGTGGTAGGCTCTTTGCTTGGCTGCGAGAGGTTGTGGGTTTGACTCTGAAGCAAGGCCCATGGACTTTGTATGTCTCCATGTAATTGTCTAGTCCAATGGACTGTGTTGCCTATGAGTTTCCATTGGATTGATAGGCCAGGTACTGTCTTTTGCTTTTGTTTGGCCATGTTGTGTGCGCAGTCACTAGGATTATGTGAATTAATGTAGAGTCAGTTTCCAACTTCTCTGTGTTGGTTTAGTGGTAGGCTCTTTGCTTGTTCTCCAAGAGGTTGTGGGTTCGACTCTGAGGCAAGGCCCATGAACTTTGTATGGCTGCATGTATTTGCCTAGTCTAATGGACTGTGTTGCCTATGAGTTTCCATTGGATTGATAGGCCAGATAATGTCTTTTGCATTTGTTTCGCAATGTTGTGTGCACAGTCACTAGGATTATGTGAACTAATGTAAACTCAGTCTCCATCTTGTCTGTGTTGGTGTAGTGGTAGGCTCTTTGCTTGGGCTGCGACAAATTGTGGTTTTGACTCAGAGGCAAAGCCCATGGACTTTGTATGGCTGCATGTAATTGTTTAGTCCAATGGATTGTGTTGCCTATGAGTTTCCATTGGCTTGATAGGCCAGGTAATGTCTTTTGCTTTTGTTTGGCCATGTTGTGTGCGCAGTCTCTAGGAATATGTGAATTAATGTAGACGCACCTTCCTATTTTTTTGTGTTGGTGTAGTTGTAAGCTCTTTGCTTGTTCTGCCAGAGGTTGTGGGTTTGACTCTGAGGCAAGGCCCATGGACTTTGTATGGCTGCATGTAATTGCCTAGTCCAATGGACTATGTTGTATATGAGTTTCCATTGGATTGATAGGCCAGGGACTGTCTTTTGCTTTTGTTTGGCCATGTTGTGTGTGCAGTCACTAGGATTATGTGAATTTATGTTGAGTCAGTTTCGCTCTTCTCTGTGTTGGTTTAGTGGTAGGCTCTTTGCTTGGGCTACAAGAGGTTGTGGGTTCGACTCTGAGGCAAGGCCCATGGACTTTGTATGGCTGCATGTAATTGCCTAGTCCAATTGATTGCTTTGCCTATGAGTTTCTATTGGATTGATAGGCCAGGTACTGTCTTTTGCTTTTGTTTGGCCATGTTGTGTGCGCAGTCACTAGGATTATGTGAATTAATGTAGAATCAGTTTTTCACTTCTCTGTGTTGGTGTATTGGTAGGCTCTTTGCTTGGGCTACGAGAGGTTGTGGGTTCGACTCTGGGGCAAGGCCCATGGGCTTTGTATGGCTGCATTTAATTGCCTAGTCTAATGTACTGTGTTACCTATGAGTTTCCATTGGATTGATAGGCCAGGTACTGTCTTTTGCTTTTGTTTGGCCATGTTGTGTGCGCAGTCACTAGGATTATGTGAATTAATGTAGAGTCGGTTTCCAACTTCTCTGTGTTGGTTTAGTGGTAGGCTCTTTGCTTGTTCTCCAAGAAGTTGTGGGTTCGACTCTGAGGCAAGGCCCATGAACTTTGTATGGCTGCATGTATTTGCCTAGTCTAATGGACTGTGTTGCCTATGAGTTTCCATTGGATTGATAGGCCAGGTATTGTCTTTTGTTTGGCCATGTTGTGTGCGCAGTCAGTAGGATTATGTGAATTAATGTAGAATCAGTTTCCCACTTATCTGTGTTGGTGTAGTGGTAGGCTCTTTGCTTGGCTGCGAGAGGTTGTGGGTTTGACTTTGAGGCAAGGCCCACGGACTTTGTATGTCTCCATGTAATTGTCTAGTTCAATGGACTGTGTTGCCTATGAGTTTCCATTGGCTTGATAGGCCAGGTAATGTCTTTTGCTTTTGTTTGGCCATGTTGTGTGCACATTCACTAGGATTATGTGAATTAATGTAGACGCAACTTCCTACTTCTTTGTGTTGGTGTAGTTGTAGGCTCTTTGCTTGTTCTGCCAGAGGTTGTGGGTTTGACTCTGAGGCAAGGCCCATGGACTTTGTATGGCTGCATGTAATTGTCAAGTCCAATGGACTGTGTTGCCTACGAGTTTCCATTGGATTGATAGGCCAGGTATTGTCTTTTGCTTTTGTTTGGCCATGTTGTGTGCGCAGTCACTAGGATTATGTGAATTAATGTAGAATCCGTTTCCCACTTCTCTGTGTTGGTGTAGTGGAAGCTGCTTTGCTTGGCTGCGAGAGGTTGTGGGTTTGACTCTGCGGCATGGCCCATGGACTTTGTATGGCTGCATGTAATCGCCTAGTTCAATGGACTGTGTTGCCTATGAGTTTCCATTGGCCTGATAGGCCAGGTAATGTCTTTTGCTTTTGTTTGGCCATGTTGTGTGCGCATTCACTAGGATTATGTGAATTAATGTAGACGCAGCTTCCTACTTCTTTGTGTTGGTGTAGTTGTAGGCTCTTTGCTTCTTCTGCCAGAGGTTGTGGGTTTGACTCTGAGGCAAGGCCCATGGACTTTGAGAGGCTGCATGTAATTGCCTATTCCAATGGGCTATGTTGTCTATGAGTTTCCATTGGATTGATAGGCAAGGGACTGTCTTTAGCTTTTGTTTGGCCATGTTGTGTGCGCAGTCACTAGGATTATGTGAATTTATGTTGAGTCAGTTTCGCACTTCTCTGTGTTGGTGTAGTGGTAGGCTCTTTGCTTGGGCTGTAAGAGGTTGTGGGTTTAACTCTGAGGCAAGGCCCATGGACTTTGTATGGCTGCATGTAATTGCCTAGTCCAATGGATTGATAGGCCAGGTACTGTCTTTTGTTTTCGTTTGGCCATGTTTTGTGCGCAGTCACTAGGATTATGTGAGTTAATGTAGAGACAGTTTCACACTTCTCTGTGTTGCTGAAGTGGTAGGCTTTTTTGTTGGGCTGCGAGAGGTTGTGAGTTCGACTCTGAGGCAAGGCCCATGGACTTTGTATGGCTGCATGTAATTGCATAGTCCAATGGACTGCGTTACCTATGAGTTTCCATTGGATTGATAGGCCAGGTGCTTTCTTTTGCTTTTGTTTGGCCATGTTGTGTGCGCAGTCACTAGGAATATGTGAATTAATGTAGAGTCAGTTTCACATTTCTCTTTGTTGGTGTAGTGGTAGGCTCTTTGCTTGGGCTTTGAGAGGTTGTGGGTTTGACTCTGAGGCAAGGCCCATGGACTTTTTATGGCTGCATGTAATTGCCTAGTCCAATGGACTTTGTTGCCTATGAGTTTCCATTGGATTGATAGGCCAGGTATTGACTTTTGCTTTCGTTTGGCCATGTTGTGTGCGCAGTCACTAGGATTATGTGAATTAATGTAGAGTCAGTTTCACATTTCTCTGTGTTGGTGTAGTGGTAGGCTCTTTGCTTGGGCTGCGAGAGGTTGTGGGTTTGACTCTGAGGCAAGGCCCATGGACTTTTTATGGCTGCATGTAATTGCCTAGTCCAATGGACTGTGTTGCCTATGAGTTTCCATTGGATTGATAGGCCAGGTACTGTCTTTTGTTTTCGTTTGGCCATGTTGTGTGCGCACTCACTAGGATTATGTGAATTAATGTAGAGGCAGGTTCACATTTCTCTGTGTTGGTGTAGTGGTAGGCTCTTTGCTTGAGCTGCGAGAGGTTGTGGGTTTGACTCTGAGGCAAGGCCCATGGACTTTTTATGGCTGCATGTTATTGCCTAGTCCAATGGACTGTGTTGCCTATGAGTTTCCATTGGATTGATAAGCCAGGTACTGTCTTTTGCTTTTGTTTAGCCATGTTGTGTGCGCAGTCGGTAGGATTATGTGAATTAATGTAGAATCAGTTTCCAACTTCTCTGTGTTGGTTTAGTGGTAGGCTCTTTGCTTGTTCTCCAAGAGGTTGTGGGTTCGACTCTGAGGCAAGGCCCATGAACTTTGTATGGCTGCATGTATTTGCCTAGTCTAATGGACTGTGTTGCCTATGAGTTTCCATTGGATTGATAGGCCAGATAATGTCTTTTGCATTTGTTTCGCCATGTTGTGTGCACAGTCACTAGGATTATGTGAACTAATGTAAACTCAGTTTCCAACTTGTCTGTGTTGTTGTAGTGGTAGGCTCTTTGCTTGGGATGCGAGAAATTGTGGGTTTGACTCTGAGGCAAAGCCCATGGACTTTGTATGGCTGCATGTAATTGTTTAGTCCAATGGACTGTGTTGCCTATGAGTTTCCATTGGCTTGATAGGCCAGGTAATGTCTTTTGCTTTTGTTTGGCCATGTTGTGTGCGCAGTCGCTAGGAATATGTAAATTAATGTAGACGCAGCTTCCTACTTTTTTGTGTTGGTGTAGTTGTAAGCTCTTTGCTTGTTCTGCCAGAGGTTGTGGGTTTGACTCTGAGGCAAGGCCCATGGACTTTGTATGGCTGCATGTAATTGCCTAGTCCAATGGACTATGTTGTATATGAGTTTCCATTGGATTGATAGGCCAGGGACTGTCTTTTGCTTTTGTTTGGCCATGTTGTGTGCACAGTCACTAGGATTATGTGAACTAATGTAAACTCTGTACCAACTTCTCTGTGTTGGTGTAGTGGTAGGATCTTTGCTTGGGCTACAAGAGGTTGTGGGTTCGACTCTGAGGCAAGGCCCATGGACTTTGTATGGCTGCATGTAATTGCCTAGTCCAATTGATTGCTTTGCCTATGAGTTTCTATTGGATTTATAGGCCAGGTAATGTCTTTTGCTTTTGTTTGGCCATGTTGTGTGCGCAGTCACTAGGATTATGTGAATTAATGTAGAATCAGTTTTCCACTTCTCTGTGTTGGTGTATTTGTAGGCTCTTTGCTTGGGCTACAAGAGGTTGTGGGTTCGACTCTGGGGCAAGGCCCATGGGCTTTGTATGGCTGCATGTATTTGCCTAGTCTAATGGACTGTGTTGCCTATGAGTTTCCATTGGATTGATAGGCCAGGTATTTTCTTTTGTTTGGCCATGTTGTGTGCGCAGTCGGTAGGATTATGTGAATTAATGTAGAATCAGTTTCCCACTTCTCTGTGTTGGTGTAGTGGTAGGCTCTTTGCTTGGCTGCGAGAGGTTGTGGGTTTGACTCTGAGGCAAGGCCCATGGACTTTGTATGTCTCCATGTAATTGTCTAGTCCAATGGACTGTGTTGCCTATGAGTTTCTATTGGATTTATAGGCCAGGTACTGTCTTTTGCTTTTGTTTGGCCATGTTGTGTGCGCAGTCACTAGGATTATGTGAATTAATGTAGAGTCAGGTTCACATTTCTCTGTGTTGGTGTAGTTGTAGGCTCTTTGCTAGAGCTGCGAGAGGTTGTGAGTTCAACTTTGAGGCAAGGCCCATGGACTTTGTATGGCTGCATGTTATTGCCTAGTCCAATGGACTATGTTACCTATGAGTTTCAATTGGAATGATAGGCCAGGTACTGTCTTTTGCTTTTGTTTGGCCATGTTGTGTGCGCAGTCACTAGGATTATGTGAATTAATGTAGAGTCAGTTTCACACTTCTCTGTGTTGATGTAGTGGTAGGCTTTTTTCTTGGGCTGCGAGAGGTTGTGAGTTCGACTCTGAGGCAAGGCCCATGGACTTTGTATGGCTGCATGTAATTGCCTAGTCCAATGGACTATGTTGTCTATGAGTTTCCATTGGATTGATAGGCCAGGGACTGTCTATTGCTTTTGTTTGGCCATGTTGTGTGCGCAGTCACTAGGATTATGTGAATTTATGTTGAGTCAATTTCGCACTTCTCTGTGTTGGTGTAGTGGTAGGCTCTTTACTTGGACTTTGACAGGTAGTGGTTTTGACTCTGAGGCAAGGCCCATGGACTTTGTATGGCTGCATGTTATTGCCTAGTCCAAAGGATTGCGTTGCCTATGAGTTTCCATTGGATTAATAGGCCAGGTACTGTCTTTTGCTTTTGTTTGGCCATGTTGTGTGCGCAGTCACTAGGATTATGTGAATTAATGTAGAGTCATTCACCTAATTCTCTGTGTTGGTGTAGTGGTAGTCTCTTTGCTTAAGCTGCGAGAGGTTGTGGGTTCGACTCTGAGGCAAGGCCCATGGAGTTTGTATGGCTGCATGTAATCGCCTAGTTCAATTGACTGTGTTGCCTATGAGTTCCCATCGGATTGATAGGCCAGGTACTGTCTTTTGCTTTTGTTTGGCCATGTTGTGTGCGCAGTCACTAGGATTATGTGAACTAATGTAAACTCAGATTCCAACTTCTCTGTGTTGGTGTAGTGGCAGGCTCTTTGCTTGGGCTGCGAGAAATTGTGGGTTCGACTCTGAGGCAAGGCCCATGGAGTTTGTATGGCTGCATGTAATCGCCTAGTTCAATTGACTGTGTTGCCTATGAGTTTCCATTGGCTTGATAGGCTAGGTAATGTCTTCTGCTTTTGTTTGGCCATGTTGTGTGCGCAGTCACTAGGATTATGTGAATTAATGTAGACGCAGCTTCCTACTTCTTTGTGTTTTTGTAGTTGTAGGCTCTTTGCTTGTTCTGCCAGAGGTTGTGGGTTTGACTCTGAGGCAAGGCCCATGGACTTTGTATGGCTGCATGTAATTGCCTAGTCCAATGGACTATGTTGCCTATGAGTTTCCATTGGATTGATAGGCCAGGTACTGCCTTTTGCTTTTGTTTGACCATGTTGTGTGCGCAGTCACTAGGGTTATGGGAATTAATGTAGAGTCAGTTTCCCACTTCTCTGTGTTGGTGTAGTGGTAGGCTCTTTGCTTGGGCTGCGAGAGGTTGTGGGTTCGACTCTAATGCAAGGCTCATGGACTTTGAATGGCTGCATGTAATTGCTTAGTCCAATGGACTGTGTTGCCTATGAGTTTCTATTGGATTGATAGGCCAGTTACTGTCTTTTGTTTTCGTTTGGCCATGTTGTGTGCGCAGTCACTAGGATTATGTGAAATAATGTAGAGTCAGGTTTACATTTCTCTGTGTTGGTGTAGTGGTAGGCTCTTTGCTTGAGCTGCGAGAGGTTGTGAGTTCGACTTTGAGGCAAGGCCCATGGACTTTGTATGGCTGCATGTAATTGCCTAGTCCAATTGATTGCTTTGCCTATGAGTTTCTATTGGATTGATAGGCCAGGTACTGTCTTTTTCTTTTGTTTGGCAATGTTGTGTGCGCAGTCACTAGGATTATGTGAATTAATGTAGAGTCATTCACCTACTTCTCTGTGTTGGTGTAGTGGTAGTCTCTTTGCTTAAGCTGCCAGAGGTTGTGGGTTCGACTCTGAGGCAAGGCCCCTGGAGTTTGTATGGCTGCATGTAATTGCCTATTTCAATTAACTGTTTTGCCTATGAGTTCCCATTGGATTGATAGGCCAGGTACTGTCTTTTGCTTTTGTTTGGCCATGTTGTGTGCGCAGTCACTAGGATTATGTGAACTAATGTAAACTCAGTTTCCAACTTCTCTGTCTTGGTGTAGTGGTAGGCTCTTTGCTTGGGCTGCGAGAAATTGTGGGTTTGACTCTGAGGCAAAGCCCATGGACTTTATATGGCTGCGTGTAATTGCCTAGTCCAATGGACTGTGTTGCCTATGAGTTTCCATTGGATTGATTGGCCAGGTATTATCTTTTGTTTGGTTATGTTGTGTGCGCAGTCGGTAGGATTATGTGAATTAATGTAGAATCAGTTTCCCAGTTCTCTGTGTTGCTGTAGTGGAAGGCTCTTTGCTTAGCTGCAAGAGGTTGTGGGTTTGACTCTGAGGCAAGGCCCATGGAGTTTGTATGGCTGCATGTAATTGCCTAGTTCAATTAACTGTGTTGCCTATGAGTTCCCATTGGATTGATAGGCCAGGTACTGTCTTTTGCTTTTGTTTGGCCATGTTGTGTGCGCAGTCACTAGGATTATGTGAATTAATGTAGACGCAGCTTCCTACTTCTTTGTGTTGGTGAAGTTGTAGGCTCTTTGCTTGTTCTGCCAGAGATTGTGGGTATGACTCTGAGGCAAGGCCCATGGACTTTGTATGGCTGCATGTAATTGCGTAGTCCATTGGACTATGTTGTCTATGAGTTTCCATTGGATTGATAGGCCAGGGACTGTCTTTTGTTTTTGTTTGGTCATGTTGTGTGCGCAGTCACTAGGATTATGTGAATTAATGTAGAGTCATTCTCTTCTCTGTGTTGGTGTAGTGGTAGGCTCTTTCCTTGGGTTACAGGAAGTTGTGGGTTTGACTTTGAGGCAAAGCCCATGGACTTTGTATGGTTGAATGTAATTGCCTAGTCCAATGGACTGTGTTGCCTATGAGTTTTCATTGAATGAATAGGCCAGGTATTGTCTTTTGTTTGGCCATGTTGTGTGCGCAGTCGGTAGGATTATGTGAATTAATGTAGAATCAGTTTCCCACTTCTCTGTGTTAGTGTAGTGGTAGGCTTTTTGCTTGGCTGCGAGAAGTTGTGGGTTTGACTCTGAGGCAAGGCCCATGGACTTTGTATGTCTCCATGTAATTGTCTAGTCCAATGGACTGTGTTGCCTATGAGTTTCCATTGGATTGATAGGCCAGGTACTGTCTTTTGCTTTTGTTTGGCCATGTTGTGTGCGCAGTCACTAGGATTATGTGAATTAATGTAGAAATGGTTTTCCACTTCTCTGTGTTGGTGTATTGGTAGGCTCTTTGCCTTGGCTATGAGAGGTTGTGGGTTTGACTCTGGGGCAAGGCCCATGGGCTTTGTATGGCTGCATGTAATTGCCTAGTCCAATGTACTGTGTTACCTATGAGTTTCCATTGGATTGATAGGCCACGTACTGTCTTTTGCTTTTGTTTGGCCATGTTGTGTGCGCAGTCACTAGGATTATGTTAATTAATGTAGAGTCGGTTTCCAACTTCTCTGAGTTGGTTTAGTGGTAGGCTCTTTGCTTGTTCTCCAAGAGGTTGTGGGTTCGACTCTGAGGCAATGCCCATGAACTTTACATGGCTGCATGTAAGTGCCTAGTCTAATGGACTGTGTTGCCTATGAGTTTCCATTGGATTGATAGGCCAGATAATGTCTTTTGCATTTGTTTGGCCATGTTGTGTGCGTAGTCACTAGGATTATGTGAATTAATGTAGAGTCATTCACCTACTTCTCTGTGTTGGTGTAGTGGTAGGCTCTTTGCCCTGGCTACGAGAGTTTGTGGGTTCGACTCTGGGGCAAGACCCATGGGCTTTGTATGGCTGCATGTAATTGCCTAGTCCAATGTACTGTGTTACCTATGAGTTTCTATTGGATTGATAGGCTAGGTACTGTCTTTTGCTTTTGTTTGGCCATGTTGTGTGCGCAGTCACTAGGATTATGTTAATTAATGTAGAGTCGGTTTCCAACTTCACTGAGTTGGTTTAGTGGTAGGCTCTTTGCTTGTTCTCCAAGAGGTTGTGGGTTCGACTCTGAGGCAAGGCCCATGAACTTTGTTTGGCTGCATGTAATTGCCTAGTCTAATGGACTGTGTTGCCTATGAGTTTCCATTTGATTGAATGGCCAGGTACTGTCTTTTGTTTTCGTTTGGCCATGTTGTGTGCGCAGTCACTAGGATTATGTGAATTAATGCTATTGGATTTTTCAAGTCAGTATTCACACAGCAGTTTCTGCTATTTCATGTATTCCCCTTACATAGTCACTGGTGTGCATACCTTATCTCCCCATAGTGATGTTTTTTTAGGTTTTTGCACCCAGTTCGGACTTAGAATGGTGTTCCAAACGTTATTCCTATTTGTTAGTATTTTTTCGTTTGTGAACCCTCCCCAACCACACCTATTGCCAATCCATATCATACGCATAAATAGCCTGGGTCTCAGCTTCCCATACACGGTAGGTTTTTTAACTGCATGAGAGGACACACACAAGCTAGGGACCCCAACGTAGAGAAATACTTTGGCGTAGTGTTGGGGCTCTATTGCATTGATCAATTCAGTAGCTAAATTTCTCTTGATTCATATGTTCATGGCAGTAATGCAGATTCCATTTTTCACATATTCACTCTTGCATATAGCTATTGAATTTTTCAAGTCAGTATTCACACAGCAGTTTCTGCTATTTCATGTATTCCCCTTACATAGTCACTGGTGTGCATACCTTATCTCCCCATAGTGCCTGGGATCTGACCCAGACACTAGCAGTTTTGCACTCCTACCCAAAACTGGGCTGTTCCCTGAACTCACTACCTCCACGGTTCAACTCTTAACTGAACTTCAACTAACTAACTGGTTTTCCCACCTCCAGGCCTGTGAACTCCTTGGTGGGTGGGGCCAACCGCCTGGCACCGCCCCACCTGGTGTGGACATCAGCCCCTGGAGGGAGGCAACAACGGTTTTGTGTCTGACTAGTGTAACTATCCGGGAAAGGGGGTGTGTGTGTGTGTTATGTCTGTGACTAACTGGCTAGTCCAGGGCGTCACACTTGCACCCCCTTCTTGTGATGTGAAGGTGTGTAGTCAGTGCCTACGTGTAATTCCTGACACCACTCCTCTGGCTGACTTGGTGAGCTGTCACTGACTGGGTGGGGTGCAGTAATGGTGGATGCTGCTGCTGCTTGGATAGCATGTGTATCTACTGTGAACAGCTTATCAATGGTGGAAAATCGGGGCAGCTTAACCTCTTGCTCTCCGCAGTTCAACACTCTCACGCGCACTCTTCCCTTCCGTATTAATGAATAAAACTGTGATATAAATAGTATATAGATACCCCACAAATGCAGATAAAGGTAGGTTATGGGAAAAGGGAGAAGAGGGAAACAGGAAAATAGTGTAATAAAGTATACCTTCCAGGGGGGAGAGGAAATGGCAGCACAGCCAGTGGAGGTGAAGCAAGGGGAAGCCTGCAACTAAATTGTTGAGAGCATTATCACATGGTGACTGAGCCTGATTGTAACGGGAGCATAGAGGTGCCGATCCTGTCTTACCTGCGTTGGTGTAGAAGTGGGTTTCCAGTGGTGGAGTCAGCTGTGTGCAGTGGTGGCTGTGGGTTCTTTTATGTGCGACCGTAGTAATAGCTGCGCCCACTTCCTGTATGGGAGTGGAATGCAGTGAGGCTAATGGAACGCACGTCCACGTGCCGCGCCCCTGAAGGTAATACCGATCATTGAATACAAAAAAATTTCTCATACTACTGTATGGGGGTCCCTATATTTAATATGATATCCAAGCCACAGCATCCACCGTTACTTCACCACACCCATTCAGTGACAGCTCACCAAGTCAACCAGAGGAGTGGTGTAAGGAATTACACGTAGGCACTGACTCCACACCTTCACATCACAAGAAGCGGGTCCACAGGGTAGTGCAAGAATACGAGCAAGTCTTCAGCAAACATCCGCTAGACTTTGGGAGAATAAAAGGGGTCCATATTCATGGTTTAAGAACTTGGGTTCTAACGTGCCCAGAGTATGCTCCACTCTATGCTCCCTTTACAATCAGGCTCAGTCACCATGTGATAACGCTCTCAACTCTTTAGTTGCAGGCTTCCTTTTGCTTCACCTCCACTGGCTGTGCTGCCATTTCCTCTCACCCCCAGAAGGTATACTTTATTACACTATTTTCCTCTTTCCCTGTTCCCCCTTTTCCCATAACCTACCTTTATTTACAATTGTGGGGTATCTATATGATATTTACATCATAGTTTTATTCATTAGTGCGGAAGGGAAGAGTGCCCGTGAGAGTGTTAAACTGCGGAGAGCAGGAGGTTAAGCTGCCCCGACTTGCCACCATTGATAAGCTGTTCACAGTAGATACACATGCTATCCAAGTAGCAGCATCCACTATTACTGCACCCCACCCAGTCAGTGACTGCTCACCAAGTCAGCCAGAGGAGTGGTGTAAGGAATTACACGTAGGCACTGACTCCACACCTTCACATCACAAGAAGCGGGTCCACAGGGTAGTGCAAGAATACGAGCGAGCAAGTCTTCAGCAAACATCCGCTAGATTTTGGGGGAATAAAAGGGGTCCAACACTACATCCCCACAGGTGCACACCCACCCATCAAAGAGAGCTATAAGCCAATACCACCTTCACATTACCAGTGTACCAAGGACATGTTGAGCAACATGAAGGCGGCTGGGGTTATCCGTGACAGTTGTAGCCTTTGGGCAGCTCCGTTGGTCCTGTTAAAGAAGAAGGACAGCACCACTCCCCCGTATTGAGGAATCGCTAGCTGCATTGAGAACTGCAAATTATTTTTCTACCCTTGATCTCACTAGTCACTATTGGCTAGTGTCCGTTGCTGAGGCAGACCGGGGGAAGACCGCCTTTGCCACCCCTATGGCGCTGGAGGTCGGCAGACTGTTGTTCAAAAGCAGTGTCTGACGAACAAATTTGCTTCATCCTGAGGAACTGGCCAGTCGGTACGGCCCGGATGGTGGAGGGGGTATGAGCAGAAGAAGCATGCAGCAGTGCGTTGACTGATGTTTCCTTCCTATGGACGTCGGTCTGAACAATTCGCTCAGAACCGAATGAAATTTTAATATCCAGGAAGTCAACGCAACTGCTGCTATGCTTATGCGTCAATCTGATGTTAAAGGTGTTGTTATTAAGTTCCTCCATAAATGTCTCGAGCTGCTCCACAGTGCCCTGCCAAAAAATCAAAATATCATCAATATACCTTAGCCAGCACTGCACATGGGCGCCAGCCCCTGCACCTCCGTCACCAAAAACCAACCAATCCCAGTACCTCTGCCTTCTATCTAGGTGCCTTGAGTTATGTCCTGTAAACTGTCACAGCGACCCAGACACACATGTGTAGTAGGGGAATATCCCTGCTGAGATGCCAGTGCTAGAGCACTCGTTTGCTGTGGAGTTGAACGCTATGTGAGCAGTTCTTACCTTCAATGAGCAGAAGTCTCTTTTTTCAGATTTCAATATCTCTGTGGGTATCTGGCAGAAATATGGAATACTCTTTACTGCTAAGACCCTGTACACCACTCCCACTAAAGGGGGCTTTACACGCTGCGACATCGCTAATGCGGAGTCGTTGGGGTCACGGAATTTGTGACGCACATCCGGCCGCATTAGCGATGTTGCTACGTGTGACACCGATGAGCGATTTTGCATCGTTGCAAAAACGTGCAAAATCGCTCATCGGTGACATGGGTCTCCATTCTCGATTATCGTTACTGCAGCAGTAACGATGTAGTTCGTCGCTCCTGCGGCAGCACACATCACTCCGTGTGACACCGCAGAAACGAGGAACCTCTCCTTACCTGCCTCCCAGCCGCTATGAGGAAGGAAGGAGGTGGGCGGGATGTTCCGGCCACTCATCTCCGCCCCTCCGCTGCTATTGGGCGATCGCTCAGTGACGTCGCTGTGACGCCGCACGGACCGCCCCCTTAGAAAGGAGGCGGTTCGCCGGTCACAGCGACGTCGCCGGTCAGGTAAGTATGTGTGACGGGTCTGGTCGGTGTTGTGCGGCATGGGCAGCGATTTGCCCGTGTCGCGCAACAGATGGGGCGGGTACCCACACTAGCGATATCGGGACTGATATCGCAGTGTGTAAAGTAGCCTTTAGTCACATGACCAAGACTGTATCTGTGTCCCTACAACACACTTGAGACAAATGTGTGTGTGAGCCTGCATTGTGGGGTATATATAATATATTATAGAGCTGGGAAGGATCATTCTAAGCAGTGAGCTGTTCCAGTATTTGTAGGAAAATACCCAGTAGAAGCATCAAACACAGCACCAATACCTCCCATCAGTATCCCACCACAGTGCCATGTAACCCATGCCCTACACTCCCATCTACACCAATACTATACAGGCACAAACTAGTATATCTGACTAAAAGCCCCCAAAATATGAAGAACGGCCTATAGTTGAGTGTGGATATAAAATCTATGTGAGCAGAGCTAGAATAGAAATCACTGATCGCATTGAAGTCATTCTGACCATAAATCACCATGATATCAAGGTGAGGAGTTGTGTGTTACTGCTGGGAGGAAAGGGTTAACAGTGGAATATTAAGGTGCATTTCTGTGTGCAGTGTTACTAGTCAATGTAACAATTCAATATGAGCTGCTCTTGGTGCCGGGGGAGGGAGATGCTCTCCTGAGCAAGATAGATGGGGAATGAACATGATATCTATATAGTGTAAGGCAGGGGGTCTCAAACTCGGCTGGGTGTATGGGCCGCACAGAGGAAAAAAATAATTTGGGGGGCTGCATTCTTTGCAGGACAAAGTGACATTTTTATTGGTACCATATATATATATTTTTTTCACACACCTTTGGATGACTGATTTTCAACATTTTTCACTTGTTTATTATAACAAATGTGCACATTCTTTGGTTAAATCTAAAAAAAAAAAATTTGATGTTAAAAAAAAGTCATGCCTTATTTTGTTTTTTTTTACATTTTATCCCTTTCTTTTAACTAATAGTGTTACAATTATGACGCTAGCGTTTTGTGAAGGGAATGCTTTGCCTACTTCCGTGACTATGGCCTTCCGGAACTGCTGCATTTTGGCTGACCTCTCCGCCTCGGGAATAAGAGACATAAAGTTCTCCTTGTAGCGTGGGTCTAACAGTGTTACCAACCAGTAATGATTGTCGGCCAAGATGTTCTTAACGCGAGGGTCACGAGACAGGCAGCTTACCATAAAGTCATCCATGTGCGCCAGACTCTTAACAGCCATCACTTCAGTATCCAGACCAACACGATGACTGAACATGCTGTCCTCCTCCTTCTCCTCCTCCTCCTCCTCCTCCTCCTCCTCATCATCTACCCTGTCCTCTGGCCAGCCACGCTGAACTGAGCATATGATTGGTATGCATGTCATATCCTCAATTTGGCCGGAGAGTTGCTCCATGTCTTCATCCTCCTCCTCGTCATAGTCCTCCACTGCACGTTGTGATGAGACGAGGCTGGACTGTGTGTTATCACCCACACCCACTACTGTTTCTTGCTCCAACTCATCGTGTTCCGCCTGCAATGCATCATGTTTGGTTTTGAGCAGAGACCGTTTTAGAAGGCAGAGAAGCGGTATGGTGACGCTAATAATGGCGTCATCGCCGCTCACCATCTTGGTGGAGTCCTCAAAGTTTTGGAGGATGGTACATAGGTCGGACATCCATCTCCACTCCTCAGGTGTTATGTGTGGAGTTTGACCCATTTCCCGACGGCTTAGGTGATGCAGGTACTCAACAACTGCCCTCTTCTGCTCACATATCCTGATCAACATGTGCAGAGTTGAATTCCAACGCGTGGGGACATCACACACCAGTCTGTGAGCCGGAAGATGCAAACGACGCTGAAAGCCGGCAAGGCCGGCTGAAGCAGTAGGTGACTTTCGAAAATGTGCAGACAGGCAGCGAACTTTTACCAGCAGATCAGACAGCTCTGGGTATGACTTTAGAAACCGCTGAACCACGAGGTTGAGCACATGGGCCATGTGTCAGCTGGCCTCGCCTCAAAGCCGCCACCAGGTTCCGGCCATTGTCACACACAACCTTTCCTGGCTTTAGGTTCAGAGGTGTTAGCCAGTGATCTGCATGCTGTTTTAGAGCTGTCCACACCTCTTCTGCATTGTGGGGTTTGTCACCTATGCAGATTAGCTGCAGCACAGTCTGTTGCCGCTTCGCCGAGGCAGTGCTGCAGTGCTTCCAGCTTGGGACTGGTGTGGAGGGTAAAGTGGATGAGGATGCGCAGGAGGAGGAGGCTGAAGAGCATGACATTCCGGAGCTGTAGAGTGTGGGTGAAACCCTGACTGAGGTAGGGCCTGCAAACCTTGGTGTGGGAAGGACTTGTTCCGTTCCTCGCTCAAACTGGGTCCCAGCTGGGCTGGGCTGGGTCCCTACCCGGCTGGGTAGGGCGTTGTGGGGGGTTTGTCTATCTCCGTTTGAGGTGAGTTTGTTTAAGTTAGCCTTTCTTTGGCGTTTTTTGGAGCCCTGCGGGTTGGGGAGTTGGTATCGCCCAGTAAGGCGTTCCCCGGGGGCTTGGATTGGGGTGACATTATGTCAGTGGAAAACGGAGTTGAATTTTGGATTAGGAAATCGAAAACTGATCAGAGAGGTGTGGGTAGACTAGTCCGTTTGGGGATGGTTGTGGCATCTGATATGTGCCCGTTCAAGTGTCTCGGGAATTTTCAACAGATCCGTCCGAAGGTGGATGGCCCCTTATTATGTCACGAGGATGGGTCCTTTTTATCGAGATACCAATTTGTGAGTGTTTTTAGGGCATGTTTGAAGTCGTTGGGGTTAGATCCGAAGTCTTTCGGATTGGGGCAGCGACGGAGGCCTCTATATGCGGCCTACCGGAGGAGACAGTTAAGCAGATTGGTAGGTGGAAGTCGCAGCGCTTTAAGTCGTATGTACGTCCCCAGGTGGTTGTTGGCAATTGAGGGGAAAAGGGGGGGTATTAGGGTAGCAATGGGGGGGTGAGAGTGTGTGTTTTTTGTCAATTTGGTTTGGTGAGGCAATAAAATGGTGTCGTCTGTACATTTTGTATTGCAGAAGCACCCCCTCTTCCTTCCCTGGTCTGGATCCTTGGCCACTCTTATGTGTATTGGGGAGCCCGACGAGCGGACGCGAGATGGAACGGGAGACAGCTAGGTTTTGAGAAGGACCTGGCTCTCGTGCGATGGCTCGGTGTTCGGGGGTTAGGGTGGAACAGGGTGTTGCAGGAGGTGCATAGATACGCCCGGTTGGACAGACCTCCTGACATGTTAGTGTTGCATGCCGGGGGGAATGATTTGGGTGGGCATCCTTTTCGAATCTTGATAAAGGACATCAAACATGATTTGTTACGGTTATGGGTGTCGTTTCCAGGTCTAACGATAGTCTGGTCGGAGATAGTAGCGAGAAAGAGTTGGCAGAAAGCGCGGTCAGTTGACAGGTTGAACAAGGCGCGGGCGAAGGTTAATAGGGTGATCTCGAAGTTTGTTAGTCGGAACGGGGGTATAGCAATACGGCATGTTGAGTTGGAAAGGACGGAAGAGGAATTTTGGTTGGCTGACGGGGTACACCTTAATGCGGTGGGAACTGACTTATGGGCTCTTGGCTTGCAGGGAGGTATTGAGAGGGTCCTTTGGTTGCGGGGGGTCTCAGGCACTTGAAGGGTTTCAAGGTGCCTTCGTTGTGGTGTTGTTTATTGGTGGGTCCTTGAAGTTGGTTTAAAATTGGTTCGGGGATTCATCCGGGTATGGATCCCCTCATTGGCAGAATTGATGGTCCCCTGGTGATTTTGGGGGGGAACCCCGACGGGGTATGTCGGGGCCCCTGGGGGTGGGGTTGGGGTTGACGGAGGATTAACCCTTACCATTTGGTGCTCCTGAGCCAGTGTGGGTAACGGCTGGGAGCAAGTTGAGGTTTTTTATTGCTCGGTTATGGGAATCACCAGGGTTTTGGTAGCTTCAAGGACCTTACCACATTGCAAATTTTATTGGTTATGTATTCTTGTTAATAAAATGGCTGCTATGGCCAAAATTATCCAAAGATAAATTTGTGTCTGTGTAATTACTTTTAAATAAGAAATGGGAATGGAGGTGTGGGGTATGAAAGGAAGACCGGAGTCAACAATTCCAGGGTCAAGCATGTTTATTTGCCTAAGCTTCGTTCCAGGGTAGAAAGGGTAAGAGTGCCTTTCAGAATTCGAAGTGGTCGGACTGTACGGGCCACCAAGAACTGCAGGAGAGCTTGAACATCTTCCCATGGATTTGCGACATCCTCCCTCATCAGTTACGTAGGTAAGCAGGTTCTCAGCATTGCAGCCCATTTGTTATCTTAAGTTAGTTAAGCGGGGTTAACTAACCTGTCAGTTCAGCCTCAGGTCTAAAGCAGAGGCCTGGACTCCACTCCTTACTCCTCACTCCACAACTCTCCTTAAAAACAACTGACTCCTTTTTCCTGCCCCGGGGTCTCCAGACCCCTAGGTGGGCGTTTCCTTCCGTCTGGTCCTGCCCACTGGTGTGCCTGTCTTTCCCTGGGGGAGGTGACTAGGGTTTTCTGGTTGGCTTTGTGTGACTTAGGTGAGGGAAGTTGTTATGCGGGGGCCTATGTGTGACTACCTGCAGTGTCAGGGCGTCACATATGTATGTGTGTATGTCTGCTAAAGGAATCCGCACCGTCATATTTACAAACACAAAATGTTGACTCTATGCACAGAAGAGAGTCATTCTATTTACATGATTTGTGTTTTTTTACCTTTTAAAACTATCATTAAATGTTAAGTTTTAGTTAGGGATTTATGCTTCTGTCTGTCTCTCTCCCAGTCTCTGTCATCTGTCTGTCTCTGTGTGTCTCTATCTCTATCCATGTCTGTCTGTCTCTCTATCTCTGTCTGTCTCTCTGTGTCTGTCTGTCTCTCTCTCTCTTTGTGGCTGTCTGTTTCTATGTCTGTCTGTCTCTTTTCCAGGCCTGTCTCTTTTCCAGGTCTGTCTCTTTTCCAGGTCTGTCTCTTTCCCTGTCTGTCTGTCTCTTCCCCTGTCTGTCTCTTCCCCTGTCTGTCTCTTCCCCTGTCTGTCTCTGTATTTCTTTGTCTGTCTCTGTCTTTCTCTTCCCCTGTCTGTCTCTTTCCCTGTCTCTCTCTGCCTGTCTCTCTTTGTCTCTCTCTGTCTGACTCATTCCCCGTTTGTCTCTTTCCCTGTCTATCTCTGTATTTCTTTGTCTGTCTCTATCTGTCTGTCTCTCTCTGTCTGTCTCTTCCCCTGTCTGTCTCTTTCCCTGTCGGTCTGCCTTTTCTCCTGCCTGTCTCTGTATGTTTGTCTCTGTCTGTTTCCCTATCTGCCTCTGTCTCTTTCTCTGTCTCTGTCTGTCTGCCTTTTTTCCCTGTCTATCTCTGTCTGTCTCTTTCCCTGTCTGCCTCTGTCTGTTTGTCTCTGTCTCTTTCCCTGTCTGTCTATGCCTATCTGTCTCTGTCTGTTTGTCTCTCAGTCTGTGTCTGTCTCTCTCTATCTGTCTCCCCACTGACATCATATTATCTCACACATAAGCTTCTTATACTATGAATGTCCTTTGTTCTTATAGCAACCAATCACAGCTGCTATTAATAACTTGCAGCTCCCACCTCCATTCAGTTTAATGGAGGCAGGTTTTTTGGAGAGTAACTGTAAAGCGCGGGGTTAAATATTCCTGTTAAAACATAGTCTACGACGTTCCCTGAGTCACATGAGGTGTCTGCAAAATTTTGTGTTTGTAAATATGACGGTGCGGATTCCTTTAGCAGACATACACACATACATATGTGACGCCCTGACACTGCAGGTAGTCACACATAGGCCCCCGCATAACAACTTCCCTCACCTAAGTCACACAAAGCCAACCAGAAAATCCTAGTCACCTCCCCCAGGGAAAGACAGGCACACCAGTGGGCAGGACCAGACGGAAGGAAACGCCCACCTAGGGGTCTGGAGACCCCGGGGCAGGAAAAAGGAGTCAGTTGTTTTTAAGGAGAGTTGTGGAGTGAGGAGTAAGGAGTGGAGTCCAGGCCTCTGCTTTAGACCTGAGGCTGAACTGACAGGTTAGTTAACCCCGCTTAACTAACTTAAGACAACAAATGGGCTGCAATGCTGAGAACCTGCTTACCTACGTAACTGATGAGGGAGGATGTCGCAAATCCATGGGAAGATGTTCAAGCTTTCCTGCAGTTCTTGGTGGTCCGTACAGTCCGACCACTTCGAATTCTGAAAGGCACTCTTACCCTTTCTACCCTGGAACGAAGCTTACGCAAATAAACATGCTTGACCCTGGAATTGTTGACTCTGGTCTTCCTTTCATACCCCACACCTCCATTCCCATTTCTTATTTAAAAGTAATTACACAGACACAAATTTATCTTTGGATAATTTTGGCCATAGCAGCCATTTTATTAACAAGAATACATAACCAATAAAATTTGCAATGTGGTAAGGTCCTTGAAGCTACCAAAACCCTGGTGATTCCCATAACCGAGCAATAAAAAACCTCAACTTGCTCCCAGCCGTTACCCACACTGGCTCAGGAGCACCAAATGGTAAGGGTTAATCCTCCGTCAACCCCAACCACACCCCCAGGGGCCCCGACATACCCCGTCGGGGTTCCCCCCCAAAATCACCAGGGGACCATCAATTCTGCCAATGAGGGGATCCATACCCGGATGAATCCCCGAACCAATTTTAAACCAACTTCAAGGACCCACCAATAAACAACACCACAACGAAGGCACCTTGAAACCCTTCAAGTGCCTGAGACCCCCCGCAACCAAAGGGCCCTCTCAATACCTCCCTGCAAGCCAAGAGCCCATAAGTCAGTTCCCACCGCATTAAGGTGTACCCCGTCAGCCAACCAAAATTCCTCTTCCGTCCTTTCCAACTCAACATGCCGTATTGCTATACCCCCGTTCCGACTAACAAACTTCGAGATCGCCCTATTAACCTTCGCCCGCGCCTTGTTCAACCTGTCAACTGACCGCGCTTTCTGCCAACTCTTTCTCGCTACTATCTCCGACCAGACTATCGTTAGACCTGGAAACGACACCCATAACCGTAACAAATCATGTTTGATGTCCTTTATCAAGATTCGAAAAGGACGCCCACCCAAATCATTCCCCCCGGCATGCAACACTAAGATGTCAGGAGGTCTGTCCAACCGGGCGTATCTATGCACCTCCTGCAACACCCTGTTCCACCCTAACCCCCGAACACCGAGCCATCGCACGAGAGCCAGGTCCTTCTCAAAACCTAGCTGTCTCCCGCTCCATCTCGCGTCCGCTCGTCGGGCTCCCCAATACACATAAGAGTGGCCAAGGATCCAGACCAGGGAAGGAAGGGGGGGTGCTTCTGCAATACAAAATGTACAGACGACACCATTTTATTGCCTCACCAAACCAAATTGACAAAAAACACACACTCTCCCCCCCCCCATTGCTACCCTAATACCCCCCCCTTTTCCCCTCAATTGCCAACAACCACCTGGGGACGTACATACGACTTAAAGCGCTGCGACTTCCACCTACCAATCTGCTTAACTGTCTCCTCCGGTAGGCCGCACATAGAGGCCTCCGTCGCTGCCCCAATCCGAAAGACTTCGGATCTAACCCCAACGACTTCAAACATGCCCTAAAAACACTCACAAATTGGTATCTCGATAAAAAGGACCCATCCTCGTGACATAATAAGGGGCCATCCACCTTCGGACGGATCTGTTGAAAATTCCCGAGACACTTGAACGGGCACATATCAGATGCCACAACCATCCCCAAACGGACTAGTCTACCCACACCTCTCTGATCAGTTTTCGATTTCCTAATCCAAAATTCAACTCCGTTTTCCACTGACAATGTCACCCCAATCCAAGCCCCCGGGGAACGCCTTACTGGGCGATACCAACTCCCCAACCCGCAGGGCTCCAAAAAACGCCAAAGAAAAGGCTAACTTAAACAAACTCACCTCAAACGGAGATAGACAAACCCCCCACAACGCCCTACCCAGCCCAGCCCAGCTGGGACCCAGTTTGAGCGAGGAACGGAACAAGTCCTTCCCACACCAAGGTTTGCAGGCCCTACCTCAGTCAGGGTTTCACCCACACTCTACAGCTCCGGAATGTCATGCTCTTCAGCCTCCTCCTCCTCCTGCGCATCCTCATCCACTTTACCCTCCACACCAGTCCCAAGCTGGAAGCACTGCAGCACTGCCTCGGCGAAGCGGCAACAGGCTGTGCTGCAGCTAATCTGCATAAGTGACAAATCCCACAATGCAGAAGAGGTGTGGACAGCTCTAAAACAGCATGCAGATCACTGGCTCACACCTCTGAACCTAAAGCCAGGAAAGGTTGTGTGTGACAATGGCCGGAACCTAGTGGCGGCTTTGAGGCGAGGCCAGCTGACACATGTTCCATGCATGGCCCATGTGCTCAACCTCGTGGTTCAGCGGTTTCTAAAGTCATACCCAGAGCTGTCTCATCTGCTGGTAAAAGTTCGCCGCCTGTCTGCACATTTTCGAAAGTCACCTACTGCTTCAGCCGGCCTTGCCGGCTTTCAGCGTCATTTGCATCTTCCGGCTCACAGACTGGTGTGTGATGTCCCCACGCGTTGGAATTCAACTCTGCACATGTTGATCAGGATATGTGAGCAGAAGAGGGCAGTTGTTGAGTACCTGCATCACCTAAGCCGTCGGGAAATGGGTCAAACTCCACACATAACACCTGAGGAGTGGAGATGGATGTCCGACCTATGTACCATCCTCCAAAACTTTGAGGACTCCACCAAGATGGTGAGCGGCGATGACGCCATTATTAGCGTCACCATACCGCTTCTCTGCCTTCTAAAACGGTCTCTGCTCAAAACCAAACATGATGCATTGCAGGCGGAACACGATGAGTTGGAGCAAGAAACAGTAGTGGGTGTGGGTGATAACACATAGCCCAGCCTCGTCTCATCACAACGTGCAGTGGAGGACTATGACGAGGAGGAAGATGAAGACATGGAGCAACTCTCCGGCCAAATTGAGGATATGACATGCATACCAGTCATATGCTCAGTTCAGCGTGGCTGGCCAGAGGACAGGGTAGATGAGGAGGAGGAGGAGAAGGAGGAGGACAGCATGTTCAGTCATCGTGTTGGTCTGGATACTGAAGTGATGGCTGTTAAGAGTCTGGCGCACATGGATGACTTTATGGTAAGCTGCCTGTCTCGTGACCCTCGCGTTAAGAACATCTTGGCCGACAATCATTACTGGTTGGTAACACTGTTAGACCCACGCTACAAGGAGAACTTTATGTCTCTTATTCCCGAGGCGGAGAGGTCAGCCAAAATGCAGCAGTTCCGGAAGGCCATAGTCACGGAAATAGGCAAAGCATTCCCTTCACAAAACGCTAGCGTCATAATTGTAACACTATTAGTTAAAAGAAAGGGATAAAATGTAAAAAAAAACAAAATAAGGCATGACTTTTTTTTAACATCACATTTATTTTTTTTAGATTTAACCAAAGAATGTGCACATTTGTTATAATAAACAAGTGAAAAATGTTGAAAATCAGTCATCCAAAGGTGTGTGAAAAAAATATATACATATATGGTACCAATAAAAATGTCACTTTGTCTTGCAAAGAATGCAGCCCCCCAAATTATTTTTTTCCTCTGTGCGGCCCATACACCCAGCCGAGTTTGAGACCCCCTGCCTTACACTATATAGATATTATGTTCATTCCCCATCTATCTTGCTCAGGAGAGCATCTCCCTCCCCCGGCACCAAGAGCAGCTCATACTGAATTGTTACATTGACTAGTAATGTGAAGCCCCACAGGTGTTGTGCAGCTGCATTACCTTCAGGGACTCCACGCTGCTGGATCTGGATCACAGGTAGGAGATCTTCTCTGTAGTCGTGACGCCACTCTCAGATTTGCGGTCAGTGGGGACCGCCACTGCAGGTTAAGGGCTGCCTGGGGCTGATGGTGGGTGCAGTCGGATGTAGTGGCCTCCTGAGAGTGAGGCAAGCCCCAGGGCCCTGTGTAGTTGTGTAGAACTACAAGGCGCAGAATGACTCCACACAAGCAGGATGTCTTTCAGGGTTTTTACTCACAGTTGATGGCAGGGTGAGTGACCCGGGCATAGCTGGGATGAACCAGGTGGGAACCAGGTGTCCTTCAGGCTGACTTGTGAGGGTGACTACTAACTCGCCTTCCTTAGCCCTTGTTGGTTTGGGGTAACCCCGACTTTTAGTCCCTATGGGGGTCACCCAGGGAAGATGCTGCAGCCTCTCTCCCCTTCGTTTGCCGTGTGCTTGTCGCCTGGACCAGGCCACTCCAGCTGCTTGCCTCCTGTGACCTATGGGCCCTAACTGTGGCTACGTGGCTGCGGCTTTTAGTTGTTGTGGTGTGGGCTTTGAGGGCCCCACACCGGCAGGTTTAGCAAAAGAAAGATGGATCTATCTCCGCTCCGGGATCTGCCGCCCGTTTGGGCCTGGTACTCTCTAGCAGTCTCCTTACTTCCCACTCCGTGCCCTCTCTTTAGCTGAAGATGGATTTCGGGTAGCACTCCTAGTTGACCGTTCTCCCCCGTCAATAGCCACTGCGCGGGCGCTGTTAGACAGCACAAGCCCCACAGGTCTGCTCCTCACTGAGCCCTATGGAGTTCTGCCCTAACCGACTCACTGCCCCTCCTCTCCTGTTCTTGCCTACGCCACTTAGTAACCAGACTCTCTTACCACACCCCTTGAGAGGAGATGGAGGCCGTGCTCATGCTTCGCCCCCTCCTGGGATCCCCAGGGGTCCTCTCATAGGTACATGTGTGAGACCTGATCACTATGCGCCTGTGTTCCACACCCCGGTCAGCCTTCCGGATTACCTGTATTGTACTGTCCCCAGCATGGGTGCAGTACTCAGTGGTGCCTGACCAGGTCAGGGGCGCCACATTCCCCCTTAGTTATCACCAGCACGTCCTCGGGCTGCAAGACAACATTTTAAATGCATAAAACATTAAAACATGGTAAAACATTTTAAGATCACCAGGTATCATACATCACCACCCTCCACCCACAAGTCCGTTAACCCACCCAAAACCCTTTCAGGAGGCAGGTCACCGGTTTCTTTTGGTAACCAGGTCTGGGCCATCCACTTCCCCAGACCTTTCCTCCAATCTGCCTCTCCCGTTGGCCGCGCCTTCAGCCACTTCTGGCAGGATGTAGAGGCGGCTTTCATGGGCTGGTGGTTTCAGGGTATACCTGGCCCGGTGGATCCGCGCCTTCAGCCTCTTCTGGCAGGATGTAGAGGCGGCCTCCACAGTTGGTGCTGACCAGGTACCCTCTTTGTGGTGGAGAGCCAGGCCCCATAAACAGGCATGCTCTCTGGTCGCAGGCGAGCCAAGGCCCTATATACGGACGGACTCCTCCTGGTCGCAGACGAGCCAAGCCCCTAAACAGGCTGGCTCTGGTGGTGGTGCCTCTGGTGTAACTATTTACACTGCGAGAGTTTGTGGCTATAGCCAGTTCATAGCCTTAAGGTTTATGGTTTTCTCACAATAGTTTTTGTGGGCACATGCTTAAACTTGAGAACGTTGCAAAACAAACTTTTCAAAACTTGTAACTTCTGTGCTTTATGTGGATTCCTCTACTCCTCCATACCAGGGCTTTGGCCGGTAGGGCTGCGGCACCTGCTGCTTTCTTGCTCTTTGTCGTCGTCGGAGGTAGTCTCATCTGTAGGTTCCTTGTCTTTTCTTTCTTGATCTTCATCTGTGTCCTTTTCTGCATCTGTTTCTTTATCTTTAGGACATGGTGCAACATCCAGTGCATACCATCCTCTTTCTCCTTGATGCATAGTGAACTGTACTGAGTCTCCAATTTTCAAATTCCTTCCAGGGTGTCCTCTGGGCAAGTGGGCTCTCACATCCCTTCTATTAACGAAAATTCCTTCTTTCATGCCTCGTGCCACAATAAAGCCGTATCCGCTTTTCAAATTAAAGTCCTCCACAACTCCTCTACAAAGGGGTCCTCTAGCCTGTGCCTTGGCTCTTCTCAGGAACTTTTTCTCTTGTAGATCTCTGGCCGTAACTTCTCTCTGCTCTGGGAATGGCGATGCAGGGGACAGTGTTGTTCTATTACGACGCCGTGTCTTACGGGCTGGATCTTGCTTGGTTGCTGTTACTTCGCTGCCTGCAGGCCCCCAGGTAAGGTTGCTGGACAAATCTTCCTCAGCCGATGGGGTCAGGTCTTCTTCATCCCAGCGGGAATATGGTAGCATCTCCGGCTCTGGGCATGGATCCACTGCTGGTGGCTCCTGAGTCAGCTCCTTAGCTTCTTGCCCTCCTCTCCCCCTTAGTTCTTCGCTGCACTCTGCTTGTGGCAGCGCTGGGGATGAGTGTTCCTCAGCTGGCCCAGGCGGTGGACTCTTCGGCGTGGTTGCTGCCGGGATTGCCTTAGGAGTGTGCGGAGGGAGCATGTACTGGTCCACCATCTCCTGTGGGAACTTGGCCTCCAGGTCAGCCTTCAGCTGCCAGTATGCGGGGTCCTCCCCCAGCGTGGATTTCCTAGCAGGGAGCTCCTTAGCCTGGGGAGCGGTGTCTGCTCTGGCCCTACAGGCCGGGGTAAATGAGGGTACGTCTGTCTTTTCTTGGCGGACCGCGCCTGGCATGGCGGCGGCCTGGTCTTGGCGGGCCGCGCCTGGCATGGCGGCGGCCTGGTCTTGGCGGGCCGCGCCTGGCATGGCGGCGGCCTGGATCGGCGTTGCAGCCTCGCTGGGATCCGTGCAGGTGGAGCTGGGCGTCGCTGCGGTGATCGGGGCTTGGCGGGCCGCACCTGGCGTGGCTGCGGCCTGGTTCAGCATCTCACTGGCGGCGCGGACGAGCGTCGCGGCTGCGGTGGGATCTTGGCGGACTGGGCTCAGCAGGGTGGCAGCCTGGGTCAGCGTCACACCTGCGGCACGGATGAGTATCGCCGTGGCAGTCGGGCCTTTGCGGGCTAGGCGGGGCATCGCTGCGGCGGCCTGGATTTGGCGGGCCGCATCTAGCGTGGCTGCGGCCTCGCTCGGCGTCGCCGCGCCGGGCGCCTCTTCTGGGACCGCGGGCGTAGCTGCAGGGGTCGGAGCACTTGCGCTGGCCGGGGCATCTCTGGACTCACCCATCTGTGGCAGCATCGGGGTCTGAGTCGTCGCCGCTCGGTCTGGCAGGCGTCGCGCGACTCCCTCCTCGTAGGTCCGCACCGCCGCAGCCATCTCCAGGAGCTCCGTGCGTCCCTCACTGAGCTGTCGTACAATCCTAGCCTCCAGCTGGTCGCAGAAGATAGCGAGCTCCCGGCACCACCAGGCAGCAGAGCCTGGCTCTGGGTATCCGCGTCTGGACTCCATTTTCTCTAGCACACTGCTGGGTTCTCTTCTGCTCCGCCGTCTCTGGACGCTTCCGCTTTCTTCACCAGCGAGGTCCGAACTCTGCAGGGGATCTCTGGGTAGCCACACCTCTTCGTGGGCGGTAACTTCTTCCAGCGCGGGCTGCTGTTGTTTTTCAGCGCGCTTTTCATGGTGGCAATATGGCGGCGCTTCCAATTTTTCAAGCGGACCGCCCAGGCACATGGTCACCTGTCTGAACAGGTCTAGTCCTTATCCTGTTCGTGACGCCAGATGTGAAGCCCCACAGGTGTTGTGCAGCTGCATTACCTTCAGGGACTCCACGCTGCTGGATCTGGATCACAGGTAGGAGATCTTCTCTGTAGTCGTGACGCCACTCTCAGATTTGCGGTCAGTGGGGACCGCCACTGCAGGTTAAGGGCTGCCTGGGGCTGATGGTGGGTGCAGTCGGATGTAGTGGCCTCCTGAGAGTGAGGCAAGCCCCAGGGCCCTGTGTAGTTGTGTAGAACTACAAGGCGCAGAATGACTCCACACAAGCAGGATGTCTTTCAGGGTTTTTACTCACAGTTGATGGCAGGGTGAGTGACCCGGGCATAGCTGGGATGAACCAGGTGGGAACCAGGTGTCCTTCAGGCTGACTTGTGAGGGTGACTACTAACTCGCCTTCCTTAGCCCTTGTTGGTTTGGGGTAACCCCGACTTTTAGTCCCTATGGGGGTCACCCAGGGAAGATGCTGCAGCCTCTCTCCCCTTCGTTTGCCGTGTGCTTGTCGCCTGGACCAGGCCACTCCAGCTGCTTGCCTCCTGTGACCTATGGGCCCTAACTGTGGCTACGTGGCTGCGGCTTTTAGTTGTTGTGGTGTGGGCTTTGAGGGCCCCACACCGGCAGGTTTAGCAAAAGAAAGATGGATCTATCTCCGCTCCGGGATCTGCCGCCCGTTTGGGCCTGGTACTCTCTAGCAGTCTCCTTACTTCCCACTCCGTGCCCTCTCTTTAGCTGAAGATGGATTTCGGGTAGCACTCCTAGTTGACCGTTCTCCCCCGTCAATAGCCACTGCGCGGGCGCTGTTAGACAGCACAAGCCCCACAGGTCTGCTCCTCACTGAGCCCTATGGAGTTCTGCCCTAACCGACTCACTGCCCCTCCTCTCCTGTTCTTGCCTACGCCACTTAGTAACCAGACTCTCTTACCACACCCCTTGAGAGGAGATGGAGGCCGTGCTCATGCTTCGCCCCCTCCTGGGATCCCCAGGGGTCCTCTCATAGGTACATGTGTGAGACCTGATCACTATGCGCCTGTGTTCCACACCCCGGTCAGCCTTCCGGATTACCTGTATTGTACTGTCCCCAGCATGGGTGCAGTACTCAGTGGTGCCTGACCAGGTCAGGGGCGCCACAGTAACACTGCACACAGAAATGCACCTTAATATTCCACTGTTAACCCTTTCCTCCCAGCAGTAACACACAACTCCTCACCTTGATATCATGGTGATTTATGGTCAGAATGACTTCAATGCGATCAGTGATTTCTATTCTAGCTCTGCTCACATAGATTTTATATCCACACTCAACTATAGGCCGTTCTTCATATTTTGGGGGCTTTTAGTCAGATATACTAGTTTGTGCCTGTATAGTATTGGTGTAGATGGGAGTGTAGGGCATGGGTTACATGGCACTGTGGTGGGATACTGATGGGAGGTATTGGTGCTGTGTTTGATGCTTCTACTGGGTATTTTCCTACAAATACTGGAACAGCTCACTGCTTAGAATGATCCTTCCCAGCTCTATAATATATTATATATACCCCACAATGCAGGCTCACACACACATTTGTCTCAAGTGTGTTGTAGGGACACAGATACAGTCTTGGTCATGTGACTAAAGGCTACTTTACACACTGCGATATCGGTCCCGATATCGCTAGTGTGGGTACCCGCCCCCATCTGTTGCGCGACACGGGTAAATCGCTGCCCATGCCGCACAACACCGACCAGACCCGTCACACATACTTACCTGCCCGGCGACGTCGCTGTGACCGGCGAACCGCCTCCTTTCTATCTATCTAATACGATGACAACAGCTCTCCATACCTGCAGTCCACCACAAGGACCACCCTCTCTAATCCCTGAAAAATGAAATCATCCTCAGTGACGAAGAGAGGGGGCTAAGCGCCCCCATGGTCTCAGAGCATTAACTCTTCTAAGAGTCCTAAGAGTCCTGCTCACACTGATGGGGTGCAGCTGTGGGACCCTATTTTCAGAGATGATGTCCTCCACCCAACTCTCAAAAAGCTGAAAGGGTCTTCAGTAGAGATGGATAGTCGAGCTGGGCTATCAGACGGTCACCTCTGTAGCTGTAGTGTCATTTTTCCTATGGTCCAATGTGTAAATTAAACAAAAAAGTGCACGTTTGTTATGATGTCCAAGATGGGGACCAGGATGTGGACATAATAAAAAATTAGGGAACATGATAGGAGACATTTCTACAATACATATAATCATTCTTATCTATCTAATACGATGACAACAGCTCTCCATACCTGCAGTCCACCACAAGGACCACCCTCTCTAATCCCTGAAAAATGAAATCATCCTCAGTGACGAAGAGAGGGGGCCAAGCGCCCCCCATGGTACCAGAGCATTGACTCTTCTAAGAGTCCTAAGAGTCCTGCTCACACTGATGGGGTGAAGCTCTGGGACCCTATTTTCAGAGATGATGTCCTCCACCCGACTCTCAAAAAGCTGAAAGGGTCTTCAGTAGAGATGGATAGTCGAGCTGGGCTATCAGACGGTCACCTATGTAGCTGTAGTGTCATTTTTCCTATGGTCCAATGTGTAAATTAAACAAAAAAGTGCACGTTTGTTATGATGTCCAAGATGGGGACCAGGATGTGGACATAATAAGAAATTAGGGAACATGATAGGAGACATTTCTACAATACATATAATCATTCTTATCTATCTAATACGATGACAACAGCTCTCCATACCTGCAGTCCACCACAAGGACCACCCTCTCTAATCCCTGAAAAATGAAATCATCCTCAGTGACGAAGAGAGGGGGCTAAGTGCCCCCAATGGTCTCAGAGCATTGACTCTTCTAAGAGTCCTAAGAGTCCTGCTCACACTGATGGGGTGCAGCTGTGGGACCCTATTTTCAGAGATGATGTCCTCCACCCAACTCTCAAAAAGCTGAAAGGGTCTTCAGTAGAGATGGATAGTCGAGCTGGGCTATCAGACGGTCACCTCTGTAGCTGTAGTGTCATTTTTCCTATGGTCCAATGTGTAAATTAAACAAAAAAGTGCACGTTTGTTATGATGTCCAAGATGGGGACCAGGATGTGGACATAATAAAAAATTAGGGAACATGATAGGAGACATTTCTACAATACATATAATCATTCTTATCTATCTAATACGATGACAACAGCTCTCCATACCTGCAGTCCACCACAAGGACCACCCTCTCTAATCCCTGAAAAATGAAATCATCCTCAGTGACGAAGAGAGGGGGCTAAGCGCCCCCCATGGTCTCAGAGCATTAACTCTTCTAAGAGTCCTAAGAGTCCTGCTCACACTGATGGGGTGCAGCTGTGGGACCCTATTTTCAGAGATGATGTCCTCCACCCAACTCTCAAAAAGCTGAAAGGGTCTTCAGTAGAGATGGATAGTCGAGCTAGGCTATCAGACGGTCACCTCTGTAGCTGTAGTGTCATTTTTCCTATGGTCCAATGTGTAAATTAAACAAAAAAGTGCACGTTTGTTATGATGTCCAAGATGGGGACCAGGATGTGGACATAATAAAAAATTAGGGAACATGATAGGAGACATTTCTACAATACATATAATCATTCTTATCTATCTAATACGATGACAACAGCTCTCCATACCTGCAGTCCACCACAAGGACCACCCTCTCTAATCCGTGAAAAATGAAATCATCCTCAGTGACGAAGAGAGGGGGCCAAGCGCCCCCCATGGTACCAGAGCATTGACTCTTCTAAGAGTCCTAAGAGTCCTGCTCACACTGATGGGGTGAAGCTGTGGGACCCTATTTTCAGAGATGATGTCCTCCACCCGACTCTCAAAAAGCTGAAAGGGTCTTCAGTAGAGATGGATAGTCGAGCTGGGCTATCAGACGGTCACCTCTGTAGCTGTAGTGTCATTTTTCCTATGGTCCAATGTGTAAATTAAACAAAAAAGTGCACGTTTGTTATGATGTCCAAGATGGGGACCAGGATGTGGACATAATAAAAAATTAGGGAACATGATAGGAGACATTTCTACAATACATATAATCATTCTTATCTATCTAATACGATGACAACAGCTCTCCATACCTGCAGTCCACCACAAGGACCACCCTCTCTAATCCCTGAAAAATGAAATCATCCTCAGTGACGAAGAGAGGGGGCTAAGCGCCCCCATGGTCTCAGAGCATTAACTCTTCTAAGAGTCCTAAGAGTCCTGCTCACACTGATGGGGTGCAGCTGTGGGACCCTATTTTCAGAGATGATGTCCTCCACCCAACTCTCAAAAAGCTGAAAGGGTCTTCAGTAGAGATGGATAGTCGAGCTGGGCTATCAGACGGTCACCTCTGTAGCTGTAGTGTCATTTTTCCTATGGTCCAATGTGTAAATTAAACAAAAAAGTGCACGTTTGTTATGATGTCCAAGATGGGGACCAGGATGTGGACATAATAAAAAATTAGGGAACATGATAGGAGACATTTCTACAATACATATAATCATTCTTATCTATCTAATACGATGACAACAGCTCTCCATACCTGCAGTCCACCACAAGGACCACCCTCTCTAATCCCTGAAAAATGAAATCATCCTCAGTGACGAAGAGAGGGGGCCAAGCGCCCCCCATGGTACCAGAGCATTGACTCTTCTAAGAGTCCTAAGAGTCCTGCTCACACTGATGGGGTGAAGCTGTGGGACCCTATTTTCAGAGATGATGTCCTCCACCCAACTCTCAAAAAGCTGAAAGGGTCTTCAGTAGAGATGGATAGTCGAGCTGGGCTATCAGACGGTCACCTCTGTAGCTGTAGTGTCATTTTTCCTATGGTCCAATGTGTAAATTAAACAAAAAAGTGCACGTTTGTTATGATGTCCAAGATGGGGACCAGGATGTGGACATAATAAAAAATTAGGGAACATGATAGGAGACATTTCTACAATACATATAATCATTCTTATCTATTTAATACGATGACAACAGCTCTCCATACCTGCAGTCCACCACAAGGACCACCCTCTCTAATCCCTGAAAAATGAAATCATCCTCAGTGACGAAGAGTGGGGGCTAAGCGCCCCCCATGGTCTCAGAGCATTGACTCTTCTAAGAGTCCTAAGAGTCCTGCTCACACTGATGGGGTGCAGCTGTGGGACCCTATTTTCAGAGATGATGTCCTCCACCCAACTCTCAAAAAGCTGAAAGGGTCTTCAGTAGAGATGGATAGTCGAGCTGGGCTATCAGACGGTCACCTCTGTAGCTGTAGTGTCATTTTTCCTATGGTCCAATGTGTAAATTAAACAAAAAAGTGCACGTTTGTTATGATGTCCAAGATGGGGACCAGGATGTGGACATAATAAAAAATTAGGGAACATGATAGGAGACATTTCTACAATACATATAATCATTCTTATCTATCTAATACGATGACAACAGCTCTCCATACCTGCAGTCCACCACAAGGACCACCCTCTCTAATCCCTGAAAAATGAAATCATCCTCAGTGACGAAGAGAGGGGGCTAAGCGCCCCCATGGTCTCAGAGCATTAACTCTTCTAAGAGTCCTAAGAGTCCTGCTTACACTGATGGGTTGCAGCTGTGGGACCCTATTTTCAGAGATGATGTCCTCCACCCAACTCTCAAAAAGCTGAAAGGGTCTTCAGTAGAGATGGATAGTCGAGCTGGGCTATCAGACGGTCACCTCTGTAGCTGTAGTGTCATTTTTCCTATGGTCCAATGTGTAAATTAAACAAAAAAGTGCACGTTTGTTATGATGTCCAAGATGGGGACCAGGATGTGGACATAATAAAAAATTAGGGAACATGATAGGAGACATTTCTACAATACATATAATCATTCTTATCTATCTAATATGATGATAACAGCTCTCCATATCTGCAGTCCACCACAAGGACCACCCTCTCTAATCCCTGAAAAATGAAATCATCCTCAGTGATGAAGAGAGGGGGCTAAGTGCCCCCAATGGTCTCAGAGCATTGACTCTTCTAAGAGTCCTAAGAGTCCTGCTCACACTGATGGGGTGCAGCTGTGGGACCCTATTTTCAGAGATGATGTCCTCCACCCAACTCTCAAAAAGCTGAAAGGGTCTTCAGTAGAGATGGATAGTCGAGCTGGGCTATCAGACGGTCACCTCTGTAGCTGTAGTGTCATTTTTCCTATGGTCCAATGTGTAAATTAAACAAAAAAGTGCACGTTTGTTATGATGTTCAAGATGGGGACCAGGATGTGGACATAATAAAAAATTAGGGAACATGATAGGAGACATTTCTACAATACATATAATCATTCTTAGGGATTAGAGAGAGTGGTCCTTGTGGTGGACTGCAGGTATGGAGAGCTGTTGTGATCGTATTAGATAGTGAACACATTTTTCTCCAAAACTATAACAGATGCAAGCTTGTCCTGTTTGGTGGAGATGATATTTAATAAAATAAGTAGAAATCCACTAAAAGTTTTGTTTGGTTATCTTGCAATCCCGAGATAATCGTCTCCATGCTCCAAATCCATTTTAAAGCCATTTTTAAGGCATTTCGCGCATACATGAAATGAACACATTTTTCTCCAAAACTATAACAGATGCAAGCTTGTCCTGTTTGGTGGAGATGATATTTAATAAAATAAGTAGAAATCCACTAAAAGTTTTGTTTGGTTATCTTGCAATCCCGAGATAATCGTCTCCATGCTCCAAATCCATTTTAAAGCCATTTTTAAGGCATTTCGCGCATACATGAAATGAACACATTTTTCTCCAAAACTATAACAGATGCAAGCTTGTCCTGTTTGGTGGAGATGATATTTAATAAAATAAGTAGAAATCCACTAAAAGTTTTGTTTGGTTATCTTGCAATCCCGAGATAATCGTCTCCATGCTCCAAATCCATTTTAAAGCCATTTTTAAGGCATTTCGCGCATACATGAAATGAACACATTTTTCTCCAAAACTATAACAGATGCAAGCTTGTCCTGTTTGGTGGAGATGATATTTAATAAAATAAGTAGAAATCCACTAAAAGTTTTGTTTGGTTATCTTGCAATCCCGAGATAATCGTCTCCATGCTCCAAATCCATTTTAAAGCCATTTTTAAGGCATTTCGCGCATACATGAAATGAACACATTTTTCTCCAAAACTATAACAGATGCAAGCTTGTCCTGTTTGGTGGAGATGATATTTAATAAAATAAGTAGAAATCCACTAAAAGTTTTGTTTGGTTATCTTGCAATCCCGAGATAATCGTCTCCATGCTCCAAATCCATTTTAAAGCCATTTTTAAGGCATTTCGCGCATACATGAAATGAACACATTTTTCTCCAAAACTATAACAGATGCAAGCTTGTCCTGTTTGGTGGAGATGATATTTAATAAAATAAGTAGAAATCCACTAAAAGTTTTGTTTGGTTATCTTGCAATCCCGAGATAATCGTCTCCATGCTCCAAATCCATTTTAAAGCCATTTTTAAGGCATTTCGCGCATACATGAAATGAACACATTTTTCTCCAAAACTATAACAGATGCAAGCTTGTCCTGTTTGGTGGAGATGATATTTAATAAAATAAGTAGAAATCCACTAAAAGTTTTGTTTGGTTATCTTGCAATCCCGAGATAATCGTCTCCATGCTCCAAATCCATTTTAAAGCCATTTTTAAGGCATTTCGCGCATACATGAAATGAACACATTTTTCTCCAAAACTATAACAGATGCAAGCTTGTCCTGTTTGGTGGAGATGATATTTAATAAAATAAGTAGAAATCCACTAAAAGTTTTGTTTGGTTATCTTGCAATCCCGAGATAATCGTCTCCATGCTCCAAATCCATTTTAAAGCCATTTTTAAGGCATTTCGCGCATACATGAAATGAACACATTTTTCTCCAAAACTATAACAGATGCAAGCTTGTCCTGTTTGGTGGAGATGATATTTAATAAAATAAGTAGAAATCCACTAAAAGTTTTGTTTGGTTATCTTGCAATCCCGAGATAATCGTCTCCATGCTCCAAATCCATTTTAAAGCCATTTTTAAGGCATTTCGCGCATACATGAAATGAACACATTTTTCTCCAAAACTATAACAGATGCAAGCTTGTCCTGTTTGGTGGAGATGATATTTAATAAAATAAGTAGAAATCCACTAAAAGTTTTGTTTGGTTATCTTGCAATCCCGAGATAATCGTCTCCATGCTCCAAATCCATTTTAAAGCCATTTTTAAGGCATTTCGCGCATACATGAAATGAACACATTTTTCTCCAAAACTATAACAGATGCAAGCTTGTCCTGTTTGGTGGAGATGATATTTAATAAAATAAGTAGAAATCCACTAAAAGTTTTGTTTGGTTATCTTGCAATCCCGAGATAATCGTCTCCATGCTCCAAATCCATTTTAAAGCCATTTTTAAGGCATTTCGCGCATACATGAAATGAACACATTTTTCTCCAAAACTATAACAGATGCAAGCTTGTCCTGTTTGGTGGAGATGATATTTAATAAAATAAGTAGAAATCCACTAAAAGTTTTGTTTGGTTATCTTGCAATCCCGAGATAATCGTCTCCATGCTCCAAATCCATTTTAAAGCCATTTTTAAGGCATTTCGCGCATACATGAAATGAACACATTTTTCTCCAAAACTATAACAGATGCAAGCTTGTCCTGTTTGGTGGAGATGATATTTAATAAAATAAGTAGAAATCCACTAAAAGTTTTGTTTGGTTATCTTGCAATCCCGAGATAATCGTCTCCATGCTCCAAATCCATTTTAAAGCCATTTTTAAGGCATTTCGCGCATACATGAAATGAACACATTTTTCTCCAAAACTATAACAGATGCAAGCTTGTCCTGTTTGGTGGAGATGATATTTAATAAAATAAGTAGAAATCCACTAAAAGTTTTGTTTGGTTATCTTGCAATCCCGAGATAATCGTCTCCATGCTCCAAATCCATTTTAAAGCCATTTTTAAGGCATTTCGCGCATACATGAAATGAACACATTTTTCTCCAAAACTATAACAGATGCAAGCTTGTCCTGTTTGGTGGAGATGATATTTAATAAAATAAGTAGAAATTCACTAAAAGTTTTGTTTGGTTATCTTGCAATCCCGAGATAATCGTCTCCATGCTCCAAATCCATTTTAAAGCCATTTTTAAGGCATTTCGCGCATACATGAAATGAACACATTTTTCTCCAAAACTATAACAGATACAAGCTTGTCCTGTTTGGTGGAGATGATATTTAATAAAATAAGTAGAAATCCACTAAAAGTTTTGTTTGGTTATCTTGCAATCCCGAGATAATCGTCTCCATGCTCCAAATCCATTTTAAAGCCATTTTTAAGGCATTTCGCGCATACATGAAATGAACACATTTTTCTCCAAAACTATAACAGATGCAAGCTTGTCCTGTTTGGTGGAGATGATATTTAATAAAATAAGTAGAAATCCACTAAAAGTTTTGTTTGGTTATCTTGCAATCCCGAGATAATCGTCTCCATGCTCCAAATCCATTTTAAAGCCATTTTTAAGGCATTTCGCGCATACATGAAATGAACACATTTTTCTCCAAAACTATAACAGATGCAAGCTTGTCCTGTTTGGTGGAGATGATATTTAATAAAATAAGTAGAAATCCACTAAAAGTTTTGTTTGGTTATCTTGCAATCCCGAGATAATCGTCTCCATGCTCCAAATCCATTTTAAAGCCATTTTTAAGGCATTTCGCGCATACATGAAATGAACACATTTTTCTCCAAAACTATAACAGATGCAAGCTTGTCCTGTTTGGTGGAGATGATATTTAATAAAATAAGTAGAAATCCACTAAAAGTTTTGTTTGGTTATCTTGCAATCCCGAGATAATCGTCTCCATGCTCCAAATCCATTTTAAAGCCATTTTTAAGGCATTTCGCGCATACATGAAATGAACACATTTTTCTCCAAAACTATAACAGATGCAAGCTTGTCCTGTTTGGTGGAGATGATATTTAATAAAATAAGTAGAAATCCACTAAAAGTTTTGTTTGGTTATCTTGCAATCCCGAGATAATCGTCTCCATGCTCCAAATCCATTTTAAAGCCATTTTTAAGGCATTTCGCGCATACATGAAATGAACACATTTTTCTCCAAAACTATAACAGATGCAAGCTTGTCCTGTTTGGTGGAGATGATATTTAATAAAATAAGTAGAAATCCACTAAAAGTTTTGTTTGGTTATCTTGCAATCCCGAGATAATCGTCTCCATGCTCCAAATCCATTTTAAAGCCATTTTTAAGGCATTTCGCGCATACATGAAATGAACACATTTTTCTCCAAAACTATAACAGATGCAAGCTTGTCCTGTTTGGTGGAGATGATATTTAATAAAATAAGTAGAAATCCACTAAAAGTTTTGTTTGGTTATCTTGCAATCCCGAGATAATCGTCTCCATGCTCCAAATCCATTTTAAAGCCATTTTTAAGGCATTTCGCGCATACATGAAATGAACACATTTTTCTCCAAAACTATAACAGATGCAAGCTTGTCCTGTTTGGTGGAGATGATATTTAATAAAATAAGTAGAAATCCACTAAAAGTTTTGTTTGGTTATCTTGCAATCCCGAGATAATCGTCTCCATGCTCCAAATCCATTTTAAAGCCATTTTTAAGGCATTTCGCGCATACATGAAATGAACACATTTTTCTCCAAAACTATAACAGATGCAAGCTTGTCCTGTTTG
The DNA here is from genome assembly GCF_048569485.1 of Anomaloglossus baeobatrachus. Classification (NCBI taxonomy): domain Eukaryota; kingdom Metazoa; phylum Chordata; class Amphibia; order Anura; family Aromobatidae; genus Anomaloglossus; species Anomaloglossus baeobatrachus. The sequence continues at coordinate 163,957 of NW_027442216.1, forward strand.
GTGGAGATGATATTTAATAAAATAAGTAGAAATCCACTAAAAGTTTTGTTTGGTTATCTTGCAATCCCGAGATAATCGTCTCCATGCTCCAAATCCATTTTAAAGCCATTTTTAAGGCATTTCGCGCATACATGAAATGAACACATTTTTCTCCAAAACTATAACAGATGCAAGCTTGTCCTGTTTGGTGGAGATGATATTTAATAAAATAAGTAGAAATCCACTAAAAGTTTTGTTTGGTTATCTTGCAATCCCGAGATAATCGTCTCCATGCTCCAAATCCATTTTAAAGCCATTTTTAAGGCATTTCGCGCATACATGAAATGAACACATTTTTCTCCAAAACTATAACAGATGCAAGCTTGTCCTGTTTGGTGGAGATGATATTTAATAAAATAAGTAGAAATCCACTAAAAGTTTTGTTTGGTTATCTTGCAATCCCGAGATAATCGTCTCCATGCTCCAAATCCATTTTAAAGCCATTTTTAAGGCATTTCGCGCATACATGAAATGAACACATTTTTCTCCAAAACTATAACAGATGCAAGCTTGTCCTGTTTGGTGGAGATGATATTTAATAAAATAAGTAGAAATCCACTAAAAGTTTTGTTTGGTTATCTTGCAATCCCGAGATAATCGTCTCCATGCTCCAAATCCATTTTAAAGCCATTTTTAAGGCATTTCGCGCATACATGAAATGAACACATTTTTCTCCAAAACTATAACAGATGCAAGCTTGTCCTGTTTGGTGGAGATGATATTTAATAAAATAAGTAGAAATCCACTAAAAGTTTTGTTTGGTTATCTTGCAATCCCGAGATAATCGTCTCCATGCTCCAAATCCATTTTAAAGCCATTTTTAAGGCATTTCGCGCATACATGAAATGAACACATTTTTCTCCAAAACTATAACAGATGCAAGCTTGTCCTGTTTGGTGGAGATGATATTTAATAAAATAAGTAGAAATCCACTAAAAGTTTTGTTTGGTTATCTTGCAATCCCGAGATAATCGTCTCCATGCTCCAAATCCATTTTAAAGCCATTTTTAAGGCATTTCGCGCATACATGAAATGAACACATTTTTCTCCAAAACTATAACAGATGCAAGCTTGTCCTGTTTGGTGGAGATGATATTTAATAAAATAAGTAGAAATCCACTAAAAGTTTTGTTTGGTTATCTTGCAATCCCGAGATAATCGTCTCCATGCTCCAAATCCATTTTAAAGCCATTTTTAAGGCATTTCGCGCATACATGAAATGAACACATTTTTCTCCAAAACTATAACAGATGCAAGCTTGTCCTGTTTGGTGGAGATGATATTTAATAAAATAAGTAGAAATCCACTAAAAGTTTTGTTTGGTTATCTTGCAATCCCGAGATAATCGTCTCCATGCTCCAAATCCATTTTAAAGCCATTTTTAAGGCATTTCGCGCATACATGAAATGAACACATTTTTCTCCAAAACTATAACAGATGCAAGCTTGTCCTGTTTGGTGGAGATGATATTTAATAAAATAAGTAGAAATCCACTAAAAGTTTTGTTTGGTTATCTTGCAATCCCGAGATAATCGTCTCCATGCTCCAAATCCATTTTAAAGCCATTTTTAAGGCATTTCGCGCATACATGAAATGAACACATTTTTCTCCAAAACTATAACAGATGCAAGCTTGTCCTGTTTGGTGGAGATGATATTTAATAAAATAAGTAGAAATCCACTAAAAGTTTTGTTTGGTTATCTTGCAATCCCGAGATAATCGTCTCCATGCTCCAAATCCATTTTAAAGCCATTTTTAAGGCATTTCGCGCATACATGAAATGAACACATTTTTCTCCAAAACTATAACAGATGCAAGCTTGTCCTGTTTGGTGGAGATGATATTTAATAAAATAAGTAGAAATCCACTAAAAGTTTTGTTTGGTTATCTTGCAATCCCGAGATAATCGTCTCCATGCTCCAAATCCATTTTAAAGCCATTTTTAAGGCATTTCGCGCATACATGAAATGAACACATTTTTCTCCAAAACTATAACAGATGCAAGCTTGTCCTGTTTGGTGGAGATGATATTTAATAAAATAAGTAGAAATCCACTAAAAGTTTTGTTTGGTTATCTTGCAATCCCGAGATAATCGTCTCCATGCTCCAAATCCATTTTAAAGCCATTTTTAAGGCATTTCGCGCATACATGAAATGAACACATTTTTCTCCAAAACTATAACAGATGCAAGCTTGTCCTGTTTGGTGGAGATGATATTTAATAAAATAAGTAGAAATCCACTAAAAGTTTTGTTTGGTTATCTTGCAATCCCGAGATAATCGTCTCCATGCTCCAAATCCATTTTAAAGCCATTTTTAAGGCATTTCGCGCATACATGAAATGAACACATTTTTCTCCAAAACTATAACAGATGCAAGCTTGTCCTGTTTGGTGGAGATGATATTTAATAAAATAAGTAGAAATCCACTAAAAGTTTTGTTTGGTTATCTTGCAATCCCGAGATAATCGTCTCCATGCTCCAAATCCATTTTAAAGCCATTTTTAAGGCATTTCGCGCATACATGAAATGAACACATTTTTCTCCAAAACTATAACAGATGCAAGCTTGTCCTGTTTGGTGGAGATGATATTTAATAAAATAAGTAGAAATCCACTAAAAGTTTTGTTTGGTTATCTTGCAATCCCGAGATAATCGTCTCCATGCTCCAAATCCATTTTAAAGCCATTTTTAAGGCATTTCGCGCATACATGAAATGAACACATTTTTCTCCAAAACTATAACAGATGCAAGCTTGTCCTGTTTGGTGGAGATGATATTTAATAAAATAAGTAGAAATCCACTAAAAGTTTTGTTTGGTTATCTTGCAATCCCGAGATAATCGTCTCCATGCTCCAAATCCATTTTAAAGCCATTTTTAAGGCATTTCGCGCATACATGAAATGAACACATTTTTCTCCAAAACTATAACAGATGCAAGCTTGTCCTGTTTGGTGGAGATGATATTTAATAAAATAAGTAGAAATCCACTAAAAGTTTTGTTTGGTTATCTTGCAATCCCGAGATAATCGTCTCCATGCTCCAAATCCATTTTAAAGCCATTTTTAAGGCATTTCGCGCATACATGAAATGAACACATTTTTCTCCAAAACTATAACAGATGCAAGCTTGTCCTGTTTGGTGGAGATGATATTTAATAAAATAAGTAGAAATCCACTAAAAGTTTTGTTTGGTTATCTTGCAATCCCGAGATAATCGTCTCCATGCTCCAAATCCATTTTAAAGCCATTTTTAAGGCATTTCGCGCATACATGAAATGAACACATTTTTCTCCAAAACTATAACAGATGCAAGCTTGTCCTGTTTGGTGGAGATGATATTTAATAAAATAAGTAGAAATCCACTAAAAGTTTTGTTTGGTTATCTTGCAATCCCGAGATAATCGTCTCCATGCTCCAAATCCATTTTAAAGCCATTTTTAAGGCATTTCGCGCATACATGAAATGAACACATTTTTCTCCAAAACTATAACAGATGCAAGCTTGTCCTGTTTGGTGGAGATGATATTTAATAAAATAAGTAGAAATCCACTAAAAGTTTTGTTTGGTTATCTTGCAATCCCGAGATAATCGTCTCCATGCTCCAAATCCATTTTAAAGCCATTTTTAAGGCATTTCGCGCATACATGAAATGAACACATTTTTCTCCAAAACTATAACAGATGCAAGCTTGTCCTGTTTGGTGGAGATGATATTTAATAAAATAAGTAGAAATCCACTAAAAGTTTTGTTTGGTTATCTTGCAATCCCGAGATAATCGTCTCCATGCTCCAAATCCATTTTAAAGCCATTTTTAAGGCATTTCGCGCATACATGAAATGAACACATTTTTCTCCAAAACTATAACAGATGCAAGCTTGTCCTGTTTGGTGGAGATGATATTTAATAAAATAAGTAGAAATCCACTAAAAGTTTTGTTTGGTTATCTTGCAATCCCGAGATAATCGTCTCCATGCTCCAAATCCATTTTAAAGCCATTTTTAAGGCATTTCGCGCATACATGAAATGAACACATTTTTCTCCAAAACTATAACAGATGCAAGCTTGTCCTGTTTGGTGGAGATGATATTTAATAAAATAAGTAGAAATCCACTAAAAGTTTTGTTTGGTTATCTTGCAATCCCGAGATAATCGTCTCCATGCTCCAAATCCATTTTAAAGCCATTTTTAAGGCATTTCGCGCATACATGAAATGAACACATTTTTCTCCAAAACTATAACA